>NW_017296157.1:1031081-1110587 GCF_001594075.2 Trachymyrmex cornetzi | reverse complement strand
TGTATACGTAGCCGCACATAGAGACCCCGTCTGCCGGCGCGACTTCGTGAACGGGAGGTGGAACGCACATGCACTATGCATGAATGCGTGCACATACACTCTGGACCCGGCTGGATTTATTCCCGGCGCGGCGGAACTTTGCGTCGCGTGGAAACGGGAGAGGAATGCGAGAGGAAGAGAGCGCGAAAAGAGCTCTGCGGCGAGAGTCGACGAACGCCGTCCGTCCACATGGACCGCCAAAGGGGTTGTCGAGGGATCGCATATTTTCGATCTCTGTCAGAGAATGCGAACTAACAAGCGTTAGAATAAAGATTAGTTGCGGAGACATTATTTCAGTGACAGTTTGACATTTTTTATACTAAATATTTTGGCATAGAAATAAACTTGTAATTATGCACTGGAAAAATAGTCTGATTTTATTAATTGAAATTTTTATGGAAAGTGAACAAATGAAAATTTTCTGATTAAATCCGTCAGAATTCTATTTAAAACCAAATGTCCGATATGTCCATTTATAATGCTAGTTTGTTCATTTTTAATCAGAAATTTTTCTTAGGTCGGAGATGTCTGCAAGTATTTTTTTTAATTATTTTTTATTATTACGCTTGCTTGTTTTATCGATCGTTCCAAGTTACTGTTACTGTTATAGAGAAAAAATCGTGCAGACTCTTATTGAGATAATTGACAACAAGCGTTTGAAAAATTTAACTGAGCCTTTAATTTCTTGATGCGAATGCTAATGTCGCGTTTAATGAGATACGCCAACGTCTATTCGCTCGTTCGGCTTGTATGGCGGACAGAAATTATGAATGGGGTTCTCGCGCGGAGCGCATTTCGGGATGCGAATCTCATTTCATCGCGTGGAACGCGATCGCGCATATGCATCTCGTCTTTCTCTCTACGGCCGTATTATCGGTGGTATACGCGCCGCGGACGTTTTAATATTACAAGCGGTGCGGTGGAGTACTAAATGATTCAGAAATCCGCGTTTATTTCGGGTCACCGCACGCGATTATCCTTCGTGGAGCTTCGATGGATCTCTCGATCGTCAACGTGAGCTACGCGGACTCGAATAGCATCCCTCGCTCATATTTAATTGCCCGCTTTACTCTCGTCACAGCTCGTCCTCCACACTGGTCTTCAGCGGTGGCAGCATTTCCATCGAGTCACACCGGAAATTATTCACGAACGTGAAAATCGCGTCGAGGGGCGGAGAGTCGAGGGCCCCATCAAGCAGGTTAAATTTACTAAAAAAGAATTCCTGGATTTTCGATAATCCCTCGGAAATGTAATTTTAATCGTAGCTTCAATGCGATCGTTTTCCCAATATCGCGCACGTCGATGATACTTGTGGCGAAATAATTTCAGGCAGATTATTTTAAATTTTTTCGCATGCATTAAAACTTTTTCAGTCTTAAATTTTTCAACATCTGTATTATTAAATTGTTTCATCAATTTAATTTGTGATATTACGTACTTTAGTTTTAGTTCAGAACTGTGTTTCAAGACCGACAGTGCTGCGCAGTTTGTTTAAACTCGAAATTGTAGGATTCAAGTAAAAATATTTGTCATCAAGATCCGCTTTAATCGAACATGGCCTCCTTCGCTTTATTAAATTTTTAACTATAATTCTCTTTATAACAGAAATAACAAGTCTTTAATTATTTTTCAGTGCGGATAACACTTTAATTGAGTTTTAATTTTTAACTGAAAGATTAAAACGCGCACGTGCGACAATTTTTTATGAAGCTTATGATAAGGGAAGATCGACTCTAATTCTGTTGAAGAACTTATCATTAAGTCATAACACAATTTGTAGCCAAATTAGCTCTTTAGCTCATAAATTCGAGTTGTTCATAGATGTTACAAGCACAATACCCACCGGTTGTTCTATTCCTTCGAGCTTTTTAAAATTGATCATCTGAAATTTTAATAATCTCCTTTTACCGCCATAATCTTTGCATCCGCGTGACCCAGCCGAGAGGTGATTAAAACTCTACGTTAACGAGGTACACATACATATTGTACGTACACCATAACGCACGATAATAAATTCTCATGCTTTAGTAACGAGCTCCCTACGTTTTCTCGTTGAAGAAAAATGACGATGTCGACATGAATTGTGCGTGCAGCTACGTCGAGGCGAGAAAGTGTGGTCCGCTGTCTGTCAATATTCCTCCGGATACTTGACTTGCATGCAAGTCGGGCGTACGCATAGATAAAACGCGCGGCACGTCCGCGGACGGCTTTTGTCGCTTAACAAGGGTTGTGCAATATACAAACGACGATGATGGCGACGACAGCGACGACGGTGACGGCAGGAGTTACGCGAATTTACTTGTGATCGCATAATGCTTCGAGGACACCGTATTCTTTCCTGCATTTCCGCGATTGAATTTTCTTTCCTCGGCACACTTGCTACAACGACGCGAATAACGTCCACAATATTTGATATATGAGATCGATTAATTCTTTTAACGCTGAAATGGTTTTTCGGCATTATCCGTAAATGGAGACTGTATATGAGTCAGCGGAAATTTATAGATACCTCGAATCTCCTAATAGGAGCAGTAAAGGAATTAAAAGATAAATTTTTGCTTTAGCCCTTCGTAGTCAAACCTCCTGAGAATTTTATGCCGGCTACACGGGGGGCAAAATGACTTCAACATTTTTAATTGATTGCCGTATTTACAGCTTTTGTTTTTTAAAATTACAAAAATTACTGAACATACTTTAAACGTTGTATTATAGGACGTGGAAATGCAGTGGGTTTTTAAAGATTTTAATTTTAATATATTAAAAAAAATTGCGAGGTAAAAGTTCTTGAAAATGCGCTTTTTATTAAAAGAATCACAACTTTTTAAATTTTTAATAACTTTTTGATAAAAATTTATGGCTGTATTCTTTCTGAAGAACAAAGGAAACCATTTTTGGAAATAACGACATATGAAGTTATTGTACAAAAGATTTATTTAGTCTAAGAGTTATGACTTTTTTAGAGATATAAAGCTTTAAACTTTTTTGGGAGTTCCCTGGTGACCACGAAGGATTGATCGAGGAAAATACTTTTAAAATTGCAATTATAGCATTTTACACCTTTGGGGCGCCGAGATTTTATTTAAGTAAGTCAATTTTGTTCTAATCTACAAAAATATGAGAATTAGACAGATGTATTATTTAGAATTGCCAAAAGAACTGATCATTGGTTTCAAAGAGTTTATCTGACATTTTCAATAGCATTAATTAAATCTTATTCTATTTGAAAAACGTCGCACGTACACGATTCGTGGCAGTTTTCACGAACGAAAAATGGACAAAGTCGTAGTGGACTTAAAGGGGTCACCTGCACTGGTAAATCGGTTCGTAGGTAGAAAGGAACGACCGGTATTCCCCCGAACCGGTTGGTCGCGATAGGAAGCGGTAAAAATCGGTGAACAAGCGAGTTGGCCTGGTCTTTCTGGTCGACTGGATTTTATCGCGACGTTCAGTGCGTTCGTCCGCTTGACAAAGTATGCATGTGTGCGTATGCATGCGGAGTGTAACGTGATACGTATAATGGGTTATACGCGTGCAGCGTCCAGATTACACTCGTGTACAGTAGGTGCGTGCACGCATGTGCGTGCCATTGGCGTAACGTTGCCATTTCCTGCACGCCCTATGATACCTGCTCTATAATGCTGGCCATAAAGGATAACGACGCATCTCGGCGATTCGTGAAACGCGCGGCACGCCTCGTTGTAACGACAGAAAATGAGAGCAGTGAAAAACGTGGATTAATAAGCTGGTAGAACGGTATCAGAGAGCAAGCGGGTGAACGGGACGGGACGAAGGTGATTCGGATTAGAGGAAAAAAAAGGCGTGCAGCCCGAGAAGATTATAGAGGTCATAAAAGGGGACTAATGACTTCCTGGCGATCAAAAGAGTTGATAAAACCTGTTGAAGATGACGAGTAAAAATAAATAGCTAAATTCTCAAATTGAAATGCGAAACGTTTATAAATTATGTTCACCTGCCGCTAAGATTATCACATTCCATCAATAAATTTTATCCGGAAATAATTATGCACATACTTAACATTGGTTTATCTAACTACATCGCACAGTTCAATCGTTCAATCGATCAGCTTGTCTTAATTATTATCTCATAAATGATTCACGTGTCGCGTTCCAGTTCTTATGCATAATTTTTTTTAGCTGAAACGCAATTTACCTCCTAACTAACTCGTTATCGAAAGCGCCAAGATAATCCGGTTTTATCCACATCTTGTATTTCGTATTATCTAGCTAAGGGAAGATTTTGTCGTCTATATATTTTTGCATATACAGAAAAATATATACTGTACACAAATAATAATTACTTGTTTCAAGTATTTCAAAAGTTCATATATCCGTAAATCTTTTATAAGTTATCACAAACATCAAATTTATATTCCAAATATATTCTGAATCTTAAGTTTGATACTTAATTCAAGATTATTAAATTGAAACCAATTTTATTTTTTATTTATATAAAGTCGTTTTTTGATCAATTTTATTCTTAAAAAAAATTCTCGTTTAGAGTATAAATAATAATGAACTTTTTTTTAACTTGTAATAAGTTATTTTTCTTAATTTGTAGTAAATTTAAAATTATTATCAAGAAAAGATTCTTTGTTAAAGATAACCATTACTTAAAAAAAATAATTGAGTAATTTTTTTTAGCAATGATATCCTTCTGTATGTATGTGTATGTCTTCTGGCCAGTGATGTTTTAAATGTTCATGTTTTAATTTATAGTAAAATATACAAGTTTTTTAAATATTACTGTTATGAAACTAATTTCTATATCATATTAAATTATAATAAAAAAAGGATATAAATTTTTCAGAAAATTTTCAAACATAATATCTGATGGGAGAATAAATATATGTATAGGGGGGAGAGAGAGAAAGAGAGGAGAAGAGAAGAGAAGAGAGAATTGTTTGCTCATCGTAATATTCAATTTAAATTACCATTGTACCGTAAAGGTAGAGTGTTACAAATATTTACACTTATATTGCTCAGTTTGCTTCAGGGCATTGATAAAAAATGAATTCGTGCATGAAAAACTTGAATTATTGTGACAATTAATATTAAATCGTATATAATAATGTGCATATTTTTTTATATGTAATTGAATATGCGAAATATAATTATCGAAAATTGGTATTTTAAAAGCTTCGTGGACAATAAAAAAGAGAGAAAAAAGTAGAGATAGAGAGCGAATCTCTCGAGGACTCTGAACCGTAATAAATACGCCGCTGTTTGCATTCGCGTGCATGCACACACATATGTCGCGTACACACTACAAGGGGGTTTCCATGCAATCATTAATTAGATTAGCATATGCCGGAAAAAGATGCTGCCCGCACGTAAATGCGTCCACCTATATCCGTCGGCGACGAAGATGCTATTATCTCGACGTACGTTAATGATATTATGGAATATCATCCGTCGTTACCGCGCAACCATTTCTTTTTCTTTCTTTTTTTTTACTATTTATATCTCGTGTGCGAGACTTGCGAGTGCAAAAATAAAACCCACTGATGTGACGATCTAATATACCGAATTATTTTTACCTCACGGACACGCACTTTATCGATACCTATATTGAAATCTTGCTCGAAAGCGTGGTTACATTTGCTTTGTTTTTACATCGTAAAAAGATAGCGTGGATCTGATTAACATAAATTGCATAATATTTCTTCTACTTTTTTTTCTAAGTATTTCACAAAATTGTCAATAATTCTATTTCTAGAATATTTATGATCTTTTTTGTCGGAGGAATTTTTAGAAAAATTTTGACAAAATTTTTATTGCAATTTTCTAGTATTTAATTAAATTCTCTTTTGATTTAATTCTGCAATTGTACGTTCTATTTGAATCTATATAAATAGTTAAATTCCACTATTTTTTTCATTTCATACTTGACCACGTTGTTTCATCGCCCAATTTGAGGGGCGGAGAGCCCATTTTTATTTTCAATCGCTTGCAATTCGAAGACAAGTAGCATCTCGGCACTCTAATCAAGAAAAAAAAAATACTTCGAATTCGAGAGACTTTCTCTATTCAAGCACGTATCATGTATGTACATGTGAATCGTACTTCAGAGTCTGCGGGCAGCACGTAAGAGCTCTTCTCTTCGCATATACGTGATCGAGATGCTCTCGTGCGCGCGCGAGACACATAAGCAAGCATATAACGCTCGTGTGTATCTGCCGGAATGCAACGGCCTAGGTGAAATGCCTGGCTCTGTGCCAGAGACTTTAACCTCAATTTGCAATAAAACACACACGAGGGAGAGAGGGAGAGAGAGAGAGAGGAGAGGAGGGAAAAGAGAAGAGAGGCAGAATATACGAGAGGGTGGATTCTTTCGCACGAACGCGCACGCGGCTCGTCTCACAGAACCTCGCTCTCTTTTCTCGTACAGAAATGCGAAAGTGCATGCAGCCAACAAAGGGTGACCTGTGCACAACGAGGAATGCCGAATGAATTTTTCTGTAATATTAATTCGAGAAATTTCTCTTGATTCTCTGGTCATGACTTTGGAAATCTTGTCGCGCTTTCATACGGTGACGTAATACTTCAGAGGATTAGATCTAAATGTCGGAGTTATTACGTTATTAGTACTTGCTGCCAGCATTGTCTGCTCTAGAATTAACATCATTGGCGATCTTATTGCAACGATTGTATGTGACTGACATTTATATAATTGAAGTAGCGTTATATAATATTATTTTTTAACGAAAGTTAAAATATATTTTATATTATTAATGTTGTGATAAAGAAGGAGATATATCATATATCGAGATAAAAAAATAGATAAAGACGTTAATTTTATTACTGTAAATGAAAGTTATTATAAATGAAAAATAAAATCAGAAGTGTAGGATTAATATACATTTGATAAAATATTGGATCGATACTTGTAACGAAAAAAAGAATATTAATTTTCTGAAGACTACTTTCGTATTTGCGTTTGTTTGTATCGCGTTACGACCTGCGGAAAACGTGTAATCATGCGAGGTAATCGCGTTTGGTATGCTGAGGAAGATTACAATATGCCAAACGGCGTCATATCCCAGAGAGGAAACTTAGGTGTAAAAAATTTCAGTAATTTAGCGAAGCGCTCTCAAGACCTAACTTCATTTTTGCGGAAGTCTAGGATTTTATTAAGAGATGCCTGAAATACCCTGACACGATGGATTCCGATAATTTAGTTTGCACTTATTTTCGTCCCCGTTCTTTTCGTTGCTGTGCACTGCGGTATTATGTTACGGTACATTATCTCGTGGTTTAACTAATGTACATAGAGCATCTTCTTTCCTTTCTATTTTTATGTAGTTTTAACAACAAGCTCGAAGACCTCAAAGTGAATATTTTACTCGACTAAAATTTCGAAAAAGAGCCAATGAATTCCGAGCGATTGAGAATAAAATACCTCTTCTCAAGATAGCATGAAAACGCTGCTGCTTGTTTAGAATTCTTTCAAAGTGTTAGTTTGTAATTTTGTATTTAATTACAACGCCCCTTGAGAATCTCGCTAAGGAACATTAGACTCCAAACTCGTAGAAATTGTCGTTAAAATTTGGTCGTCGTTTCCGCGTGTATACGCGAGACATTTGCACGCTTACGTTTATCTTGAAGCGCGCTCGCGTTCGCGTCCGTTTATCACCGCGGCAATAAACGCGGCAGTTAAACAAAGACGGTAACCCGTCTTGTCCTGGTCCTTCCGCGCTGTTCTTCGGGTGCTAGTGACTTTACGAGCGGCGACGAAGAGCCCGGACTGTTACGATTATCTGACTGCGGGTATGTACGTACATACGTACCACACATAGCGCAGTAAGGACGAAGAGTAATGAAATACAACGACGACGACGAAAATGATGTGGGAAGGAGATAGAGATCCCGAGCCATCGAGAGTCTATAAAGTCTTGCGGTTGGCTGCGCGATTTTACTCGTGGCAAAAGTTGCACGAATGTCACACGTGCTATCGATTGCTCTGAAAGATGTAGCAAATATCTTTTATCTGTGTTATATACGTTTGAGATATTTAAAACGATTATTTCTTGCGTTTCCACCGCATAGAATGCAGCACGACATTCTTAATTCCGACATTATTTCCACTTACACTTAAAATAAATGAATATTTGTTACAAGTGTTTCTTGAAAACGAGGCAAGACAGTAGCGATTTTTCTTAATTTTTTATTACATTATTTTTCACTTGTTCATTACTGCTTTATATATTATTATAAGGTTATTATTATTTTGACGAGTTCTGTAATCGTCGAAAATCGATTCTGCCGCAGTGTATAATTATAGTTGAGCCGCAATGTCCGTGGCGTGTCTGTAATCTGCGTGATCGGTCGAGCTATAATAAATCGTTACAATCGTTTATTTTAACCCATAGTCAGCTGACTTTGAAAGAAAGCATAGAAACATTTTCGTTGCACGCGATGTATCAGCATTCGATGCTCAATCTATGTCTGTGATTTGTCTTCGTTAAAAATCAGAATAATAGTCACGTTTATTTAAGTAGATCAATCTACTTTTAAATCAAACAAGGAAGAAAGTACCAAACACGGTCGAGGCTAGATTAAGTGCTTAATAATATTCTATGTAAATTTTAAATTGTACCTTTCAGTTATATAAACTGCGCCAGTTACTGTCGCGATTATAAACTCACTATCTCTCTACTTTTATTCAAGATTTATTTTCTTGTAAAATATTATTACTAAAAGTTTGTAAAAATATATCTCTATATATTTGAATGATCAATAAAAAGTTACATTTGCACATATACTGAAAGAAAAATTTTTGATATCTGTAACTATACTATTTACATACTATTATGATTATTGCTGCTATGATATTAGTAACGATAACTATATATACAATATATTTTTAGCAAAAACAAGTATATATATATATATATATATATATATATATATATATATATATATATATATATATATATATATATATATATTATATATATGTATATATTATAAATATTAACCTGTAGAAGACCGGAGGCCCCTTTAGGGACTCGACGCCATCTTTTTTTGCCACTCAACCCCATTGACAAAAAAGTTCTAGTCCGTAAAATAAAAAAATCAATCAAAAACATGCCGATCTTCAGAAGGTTAATTGTTATATTTATATTAATTTTTATGTCATATTAATTTCCTAATTATTAAAACAATAATTTGTCTCTTTTATTGATTATTTAGCCACGACCCGGAAGAAGGCCTCGAAGGCGACCAGGAAACGCAGCGCAGTTACAGACAACTCCGAGGGTACAAAGCCCGATATCGCAGCAGCTCGAAAAAGGTAAGTGACTTTCGAGATTTAACTTTTCTCTTGAAACATCGATACATGCACAATCACGGGTTGTTCTCAATTTAAAAAAATTATTTTATCATGAGGAAGAGGGTTTTGATATTAATTATCAGTATCTACAAAATATGTGACACAAAATATCGCTCCATTATTGACTGTCATTCGCCAAAAATCAAAGAGCCACGTTTTACCAAACATTTAGTTGAAATACAACATATAAACATTTATTAATATTATTACACGTTTTAACATTATTGTGTTTGAAGGAATTGTGTCTCCAAGAATTTTATATGCAAGTACTACGATATTTAAAGTAATTAAACTTATTGTTGATTTCGAAGTAAAGAACTTTCCAGAAACTTAAGTCTCTCGGATTTTTCGGTAAATGATATTCAATTCCGAAAGCGAGGAACTTCTCCCGAAACGACCGGCGATAATCGCGAGTGGCGTGCTATTTGAAATTGAGATTTAATGAGAAAGCAAATGGAGAGAAACTCTCTCTCGTAGGAAGTGCGGGAGCAGCTCGGTTGCCCGAAATTCATTAGTCGGTTCGCGGAATGTCTGCCCCGCTAATTTCTCTCTGGGGTGGAAGTGGTGCGGTATTTGCGCGCTGATGAATACTGTTTTAATCGTGTTCCAAAGGTAGTGAACTTTCGTAGCAGGGCTCGCACAACGTCGTAATTTCTCCGACTTCATCGAGAGGTGAACTCGAAGCGGGCGCCATGCGCCGATAAATCTTTTTAAGTCGATGAACGCAATCGGTCGGTCGACCGATACTCGGGTCAAGCCAGCACAATCGCAGCCGACGGCCGTTAATCGTTATCGGATAGTAAAAGCTTATCCGGCGCTCGGTTTCTGATAGCCGTTACCACGGTCTTATTCGACGTGCCATTCTTACCTGTGTTTGTCGGGGGGGATCGTTTCACCAATCGATCGTACCGAGCAATCTCGCCCTCGCGCGCGCGCAACAAGACGAACGAAAGGGTTCTGATTTAACAACGCGATCCCTGGCGTCTCGGGTATCATAATAAAAGCGCGATAAAAGCACTGTGATATCGCGCTCGCGTCGTGTTGTACATCGACAAGCGCTCGTAAACATCGCGAGTTAGGGCGCAGGAAGTGCGTAAAAACTGATTGTTGCTAAGCAAAATAATACCATTGCTATTTCCGATACGAAACAGAATGAGACGTGTCATACCTGAAACTCTGTCATAGTTTTTTCACTTTCCAACTTACATATTTAGGATGCTTCTATATATCAAAGAATAATCTGCGTTAATTAAAGAAAACCTGTAATGGCGTAGGTATTGTTTTTAATTAATATTCAAACATTTCTTTTTCGTTATATCAATAATTTTCACGTCACGAGCGATTGAAAATTGTTTTTGCAGCGTAATTTAACAATAAATTCCTAAGTTTTATTGGTTAATAAACGCGACTCAATGATGCATGAAAAATCATTTAACTTGAAATATTAAAAGATTACAATTCACAATGATTACCATTGCAGAAATATAATCTTCGAATTTATGAAGGAATTTTTAAAGTATTTTAGTCGATTTGAATAAATTACACGTTTTATACATTCGACATAACACACTGAGGAAAATACTTAAAAATTTATTTATGTGATATGAAATTTATTTCACTGAAATAAATCCTCATTTGAATACGACGAAATAAAATTTTATTCCTAGCAAATAAATCATCCATTTTATTTTTTTACCGTTAATGAGATATATTTCGCAGAAATATATATTTTGTCATCACACGCAGTAAAATTTTTTTTTATTAACTAATAAATATCAAGAAAAATGTCACATATGACATTTGATTGCAAATATTTCGACTTTTTGTTTTCTCAATGCAGAGAAACATTATTTGTGTTTAATTTCTCGACAACATTAATCTGGGAATATGCGTGACATCACACAAAGTTAGTGAAGTGTCTTGCTCGGGATATACACATATATAAGAAATAGCATCGCCGATAAACCGCCAGTTATCGAGGCCAATAACTATAACTCTCCCCCTCCATGTTTTGTACACCGACGCCAAGGCGGAAGAGTCTACGTAGTCGTGAGCTACCGCATAGTTCTGTCGACCCAGTGTCCAGGTCTTCGGCGTGGTCGATGAAGCGAGGTCAAACGGGGTCGTCGTCGCCCTCGTCCTCGTCGTCGATAGATGCGCACCGAATCGACCCGTGCGAAGGTCAGACAAGCCGGGCTCTCGGTGACTCCTCGTCTCCTCCATGCCTCCGAGCGATTCGACCGCGTTCATTCATGGACTCGGGAGGCTGCCAGGAATCGGGGCGTTATTTCGAGTGCAAGAGCCGGCCAGTGGTACGATACTCTGGCCGAAAAAAGGGTGTAACACAATCGAGGGTGGTAGGACGAGATAGTAGGCGATGGAAGATGCAGTGAGAAAAGGAACGGCATGAGAGAGGACGGAGGAACGTATTGGGAGAACGAGTTACGGGAGAGGACGCGAGAGGAGAAGTGGAGTGAGAAGGAGTATATAGCCATATATAGCCGAGGGACGAGGGAAATAAATGGTTCGAGGAACCGGCAGAAACCGGTCCGCGGACAAAAGACACGTTGCCGGCACCGTCTGAACCGCCATCGAGCAATTCAAGGGGTGAGAAAGAAGGAGAAGAAGAAGAAGAAAAAGAGGAATCGCATCGGTGTAGTGCGAGACGTGAGAGGGTGAGAATGGGGGAAAGGCTGACTCAGGAGGAAGAAAAGGATCGTGGCGATTCCGATGGAAGAGGACGGTAACCTCCCACTGGTCTAAAGTCTATGTTACGCTCTAAAATATGCGATAGGATTTTATGTCTTGAAATGCTTGCGTAATAACATCTATGTTTATAAAATCGAAACGCGTTCTTTAATCTTTCATAACATACTATATATAGACAATTTTATGTAATTATACAAAAGTGTTAGATGTACGTAAAAAAGGAGAGATTGAAATATTCAAATAATTTATAGCTTACATACAGAATACGTTTATAACAATGTTAGCGCATATATAGTTCACGCTACACATATTATTAGAATTTCAGAAATAAACGCGCGCATTTATCGATAAAAGCATTGTGTAAATTCGGACCTGTATGTTTAAATTAATATTAATTTAGAATATAATTCTTCACAGCAGTACAAAACGAAATGTTATTTTATCTATTTGTTTGCAAGAATTAATAAAAGACTTTTTCAAATGGATCGTGTGAAAGGGACATAATACAAGCCGAGAAACGAGAATTGCACGGTTTTCGTCCGCGGTGAATTCATTCTAATCCTCAAGAGGCCATTTCTTAGCTCCATTTCTTCAGGTCTCTCCGCGGCCTACCTCTCGTCTATTTATCTTCCTTTCTCTCGTTCTCTAGGTTACTCGAGCTCTCATTACGCGCGGTTGTTTCTTCGTTCTGTTCTTCTTGATTTGTACTCACCGAGAGCCTGTCTTAAGTTCGATTGGTTACAGTTTTTTTCCACCTTTGACCGCGACATTGAGTACTTGCGGTATTTTTGTTTCTATTAAGATGTACCAATTAGATGTAATAGGTTTGTGTTTTTATTCTTGTACTAGAACTTGCTTGTTTTTGTCAAATATTAAACACATACCTATAGGATAACAAAAAATTTGGCTACGAAGTTTTGTGTTTATCAAATCATTAGTAACATATTTACAAAAAAAACTTTGGACTGTTAGTTATATCTTATTAAATACAAAAATAACAATTAATATTTAATAGCCATTTTTAGATTTGATATTATCTTTAAGACGCTTCAATGATAGTCGCATATGTTTTCACGAATAAATTCTTCTAAGCAGCCAGTAGAGAGCGGTCTTTAGTTCATTAATTATTGAAAATTTTTTGATACAGTTCTTTTGATATTTAATAAAATGTAACTAATGCTCCAAAGTTTGATTTTTTTAAATATATTGTAATAATTTGAAACACAAAATTTTTCATAAACTTTTTTGTTAATTTGTATTTTACTTAAAGCAAAAGTGTACACAATTCAGAAAACAGATTTATTTATATAGATACTTTAACAACATCGAGTACTAATGCGACCGAAAAAAGAATATCATAGCTGTGATATAATATTGACAAACTACTATTTAATATTACAGATTATTTGCATTTGATATTAAATATTTTCGATATTGGTATTTTGTCTCTGATTTGTCGACATTTGAAAAATATCAGTGGGTATAGTAATTCTAGTATATACTCGACACATTTTCACAACGGATATCTATTAATGCACTGATTGGCAACTTCATATTGCAGAATATCGATGTTAATCGATATTAAATTTGAACGATAATAAATACAACATGATAAATGCTTATACGATAGTTACGCGCATCACGTGATGAATTAATAGTGATTATAGCATCAGTTGATTTAACAACGTGGACGAATTAAATTCCAATTTAGAGAATTTACGCAAAATCGATTGCGTCAGAACGTTGCTATCGGGTTTTCGGTTAGCGCCACGTTTTTAGTCTAAATTGAAGGATAACAGATTGTCGTCGATGAAGTTTGGAGCACCAGGAAAATATTCAATTCGAGATGGCTCCTGAATAATTCAAAAGTTTCGTCTGTCTTTTTACACGATTATCGCGGCGAGTTTTTCTCAATTTTGGAATAACACGGCGGTTTCTGACTTTATACGAAACCAAATACAATTATCTTCCATCATCTCACTGTGAATATTTCTGGAATCTCTAATCTCTTCCTAGGTTACCTCTTTATAGTCTGAGTTCAAGAAAATCAACGTCAAATTCTTCAAATAACTTCGAGTCAAGCTCGTTAGCGAATTCTGGATTATTTAACAGAAGTCATGATTTAGCAAAATCTTAAATACTGATTTAGCTGGTATCACTGATAATGAATGCTGAATTTATCTATTTTCATTAGCTGACATTTATTATTGCGATTATTTTATGCATTATTTGGATTATTTATCGATTATATTTTTGTTTATTTGACTGCATAAATGCCATAAATCATTGTACGAATCTATGTCAATTTTAGCATTGATTTATTTGATTTTTTAATTCAGTATTTGTAATTGTTTTGTGTATCGTTTGCAAAATATAAATTTTCAGCATATTTACTTTTTACTTTATATATTAATTTTTACTCGAGTCATGAGTGCGAGTGTGGCGTAGCAGGCAGTGTATAAGACTACTGTTATACCAGAGATCCCAGGTTCGATTCCAGGCAGAACCGAAAAATGTTTTCGAACGCTCGCAGCTCTTCTCGGAAGGCAATGGCAAACCACCGAAAGTATTCTTGCCAAGAGCACTTCTCTAATAAATCGTCATTCGGAATCGATGTTAAACTGTAGGTCCCATATGACTGTGTACAATCAGCGTGCGCATCACAGACATATGAGAGAAGTCCCCACACTCGGTCACGAGCAATAGGACTGACATGAGAAGAACAACTCGAGTCACATCTATCTTTTTATTAAATATTACTGAAACAATTTATTTTAGTGTTTGCATAATAATCAATATCATTAATTACATGTTTTTAATTATTATACGCTGAAAAAAAATTATTGAATCTTAAAATGTATTTTTTTCAATGGTATTAATTAAACATTTACTTGTGGTAAATAAATATTTACTCAATAAAAAAATGACAGTTACATAAATCAAATTAATGTCTTTCTTGTACGAAATAAATATATGTTTACTTTTAGTAAATATTTAATTAGTATTATTTAAATAAATATTTATTAAAATTTAGTAAGGTAACCAGTATATCCGTACCCAGTATGGATGTCTACTCGAGACGCCTTATTCGTTGTTTGTAGTGTAATTACACTGTGAATATAACAGATAGCACTAGTAAGTTGTGCAGGCTATCCATCTGACTTGATTGCATCAATTTGTTTATTCTGTTATTATTAATAAAGCAAAATGCAAAATGTAGTCATGATGTAATGTATCATAAGCAAAAATAATTGCTTTCTATAACTACTACGGATAGTTTTTAATTTCCGTAATTCATTTTATTATAATCTCGTATTTATACTTTACAACACTGTATTTATTAGTTTGTATTTTTGTTACAAGGTTTTATTTATAACCGAGGAGAGAAGACTCTTCGTAAGATAGAAACAATATGACCAACCGAGTGTACTTACATCAACCGTAACGTTTCTTTGGTAATTTTGTTATTTCAGATCATTATAATTCACTTATTAAACATCATGGAAATAAGTAGATAAGTAGATAAATAAATAAGTATATAAGTCTATTATTTGGAAAATAGTGTTTTGTGCATTTTTACATATCAATAAACATGTTAATATATTAATGAATTTATAATCTTATAAAAGTAACATTAAATCATTTTATTTTCTATTTTTTTAGCATTATTTTTACGAAAAAGAGGAAACATATATACTTAGATACATATGTACTCAGTACGCGCAGAATGCTACTTTTTTTTTAATCTTACTGTACTATATAAATATTTGGAAATATCTCTTATTTTTTATTAACATTCAGAAATATTCTCTCTTTTGAATATGACCAGCAATTTTTAATTTTGGACTCTCGGTAAAAAATTAACAAAAATTACAAAGCTCAGTAGGGGCATACAGAGTCCGATTACATTTTTTTTCGGTGTACAAAATGCATTATATAAAAGATTATTTTGTAAGAATTTAGGAAACATTGATTTATACGTGCGTTTAGAGAATAATCCAAAATCGTCCAACGAACGGAAAGATTCAAAGTTGATCTTTCGTCTTGTGAGTGCAAATTGGGGGTATCACGTGGTGGACCTTGTGGTAATAAAATAACTAGACCCCACAGTTCTTTAAAGTGGCGTTCTCGTGGTCGTCGATATAATTCCTTGCATCCTGAGTCTTCGTCGACATCCCACTGCTCGTTCGGGTCTCTTTTTATTTTCACGAGCGCTATATATGTCGCAAAAATAAACGACTGGCGTAAGCGCGTGTCGGATGACACATTGCTGAAAATACAACCCCAAGCGGCTGTGTGGCACCAAGAGCGTTGATGTCTCACGGTAATTACGTCTGAAAAAATAAAAAGGGCGATGCAAAAGAGAAGACGGCAGGAGGCTGTCAATGCCTGACCCTTTATAACTACGCCTATATTTGAACTGTGGCGCACTGTTAGATTTATAATGTCAGATTATACTTAATTTGGTTTATTTTTAACCATTTTTATAGATTGCCACTACCTTTACATCGTTAATTTAATTAAAATATGAAGTTAAACATTTTAACTCATGAAACTATATTAAATTGACTTATATTTTATTTACTAAGTGCATACATTAATATAGACGTTGTTTACTTTGAAACTAACCACAGAAATGGATTGATTTACATTTTGACACTACACATGCGGAAGTTAAAAATAATAAAATGTTATTTAACTCAAGGGATTGAATTATCAGTGCTCCCTTGATATTTAACAGTGCATATGTCAGAAGCTACATATTTTTGAACTATGTTCGTTGAACTGCTTTGATACTCACGAGAAGTTTTTTGTCGCAATATTAGTATATAATTTATAAATATATTTTCAATTTTCTTTAAAATGTCAGCAATATTTTTAATATGAAAAGACGGTTCAACAGCTAATATTAAAAAAAATAATAAAATATCGTCGTTGACGACAAATAATAGACTGATAATCTAGAGACTGTTACGTTTATAGAACAAGGCTTGTTAGAGGTAATTTATACATTATGCCAATTTTCTACGGTCACGGAAGTATTAGTCTTGCGAGCAATTTATGTACGAGACGTTCTCGTCGCTTTCATCCTCCGCACGAGCTTTCCAAATAGCGATGACCATAACGCGACATTCTCGTCATTTTATATATGCAATTACATTTTAATTATCTCTCGTATCGAACGTTGTTACGTCAACTTGTAATATCGAAATTACTGGGTCGTTTAAATGTTGCGCGAAACATTGTTAACTCGCCAGTTCAACAATGCAGCATCCGAAGCAGAATATGAATTATTCATTAGCAGTGGCGGAAGGGGGCGAGGGGGAGTAACAGGGGGAGAGAATGGATTGTTATCGTTCCCGAGGTAAGGCAGAGCAGTGAAAGCGTTACGTCGCGCGGCATTTACACGGAAATTCCGTACGCATTTGGCGAAACGTGCTTTTCGCCCCGTCTCGTCTCGTTCTCGTTTCAAGAGACGCGGCTTCACGGCTATATATGTAAAGGCCAACCCTTCGAACCAATTACGCGAGACCTCGTTGGCTTCGCTTCTCGGGGAAATTACACCCTCCCGTACCTTACGCGTTCTTCTTCATTTCCATCTTTCTGTCCCTTTGCTTTCCTCAACCCCCTGCAGCCCTTTTCGCTCTCAATATTTGTTCTGTCTCGATCGATCAACTCGCAGCCTGATACCTCATTACTGGAGATCGTAACTCTGACACCTCGAGGGGATTACACAGGTGAGGGTTTCGTGAATTTGGAAACGTTGTAACGACGAACATAATGTGCGCTTGAATATTGAAGCATCTGCATTGACGTCGCGCCGTCGCGCGATAATTTAACGCCAGAGTCATATTATGTCTCATCATGCATTTTTTTTAAAAGGCGCTATTTATTCCGAGGTAGCTTTTTACAAAGAATATAAAGACTACGCTGAAATTCCAAACTCAATTACGTCTTATATTCAATCGCGCGGGCCGGTAAATTAAATTTCACCAACGCTGAAATAAAATGTTGATGAAAAAGTTAGGTTTTCGGCTTCTCAATTACATTTTTAAGAGGCGTCTTTATACGCGGATGGATAATTAGATAATTATATTGTGCCAGTAAGAGAGTGATGTATTCGATGAAAAATGGACGGACATGGAAATGTACACACACTTGTATATTTCAACGTTACCGGAATTGCTTTCGGGATTAGGCGATATATATTGTTTCAATATATCGTTGAATTCGCAGAATCGCGTCACGTACGGCGACATTGTAAGCAATCAATTCCACGTTCCTGCGAGAATAATTCATCACCTCGCTGTGTCTGTCGTCGATTCCTCTGGGTCGGTGTAACCGAAATCGTTTCCCAATGCACGTATCACTCTCCTCTCCTCTCCTCCCTCTCTTTCTCTCATTCTCTTACTCCTTCGTCGACTTCATGCACGAACGCATCGCAAACGCGAGTTTCTATACTAATTATACGTAGATGCGCATAATGCTCGATGCACCTGATACCGATAATCATGCTGTCGCGAACGCGTCTGCCGTTTCGAAGTTCCTGGTGTACATATCAACAGATGGATACTCTCTCATAAGTCTCGTAACGAACTTCCGGCGGACGGAATGGATGCAAGCACAATTGAAACGACCGCGCGAGAGGGATGGAAACGGTAGATTAACTCTTCGTCAATTGCAGTGGAATGCACCCATCAGAGAAAAGTTTTTTTCGATTAAAAAAAATTTGTTTGAATCAAAGAACTTCTTTATGCACTGCCACATGGTTAAAGAAAAGTTTCTTTGATTTGAACGTCATTTTTGAAATCAAATAAATTTTTCTTTGCTTTGAACATTATTTCTAAAAATCACGTCAATTTTTATTTTCCTCAAAGGTATTTTCATTTCAATTTGAAAAAAATCGACGAAAGAAACGATTTCTTTAATTTAAATATGACTTTTTTCTGTGAATATATATAAAGTCTCATCGTTTTTCGCAAATTTGTTCTCACCGTGCGATTCACCAGCATCTTTTTTTCTCACTTTTTTTTATTTTTTGACATGAAAGCCGCTCAATAATGGTCGGTTGAAAGGGATCGATTTTGCAAAGAGGGGGAGCAATCTCGACTGTTCTCGGTATGTTGCCTCGAAAATACCATTTTGCCAAGTGAATTCGTGCACACGTTCGAGCGGGTAGAACAGACCGTAGGTGTGCCCTGCACGTGCAAGAGTGCGGGCGTGTACCATGAACGAACGACAAATTAAAGCATTGTCAGGCAGCACGTGGGCGGTCTGTCGCTACGTATAAATGTATGCACTCAACATTATGCGCGCTGCGTCGAATGCATACACGCCGATATGGCGAGTTATCCGGTTCGCATAACGACGTCCGTTAGACGCAAATGTTGAGAAATGATCGGTGAAAGAATATTGTCATGTTCAACCGGAATTTATCTTCTGTACACGGTTACCTTCTTTCCAGTTTTGGCTGGAACTTTAGATTTTTTAACAAATCTCACACTGAAAAAAAATATAGTCAATTTTAATAAATATTTAATTGAGTACTGCCAACTATTATATATGAAATATTTATTAAATATAAAGAAATGTTAATTTGATTTAACAATCATTTTTTTTACTGAACAAATATTTATTTACTGTAAGTAAATGTTTAATTGGCAGTATTTTTTAAACTAAATATTTATTAAAATTGACTAAATTTTTTTCTCAATGCAGATTCGATCCGCTGTGCATTTTAATGCTCTTTTTTTAGTGCGTGCATCGATTTTCTTTTGATTTGGAAAAAAAATTTGTTAGGAAGATCGATATTGATTACCTTCGTTTAAGAGAGAGAATACTACAAGAAAGAAACAATTTTGATACTTGTTACACAGAAAAACGGTTTTGCTAAAAATCTAAAAATTTTGCGAGATCTAATAATAATTATGCTAAGTCATCAAAATAATTATGTTGAATGGTCAAGCATAATGACAATTCTTCAAAAAGTTTTGACATTCTAACAACCAGCTTAAGCGTTCAATACAATTTGATCATCTAACAAAATTATTATCATATCTGTGTCTATTTAAACTTTTAGATATACTTTAACAAAATCATTCTTTCCGTATATTAAACTCCGGCTAAACTGATGTAAAAAAATAACAAAGCATACGCAAAGTGTCATGCTAATTAAAAATGTTAAATAAAAATCGATATGAAAGCATTAGATTGTTTAACGGGAAAACGAAATCTTAGATATGATTTGAAAATATATCGATTTTTTATTAAATTATTATTTATCAAAGATTTTAAATATATTTACTGGCTATGTAATTATCTTATAGACGTGAATGATTACCAGAGTGTATTATCACACAAATACTACAACTGCTTTTTTATTCTAATAAAGTAACAATTGACCGAATTCAACTGCGGATGTACATTATTTCCCATCCAATCTTGATAAATATGATTAATACTAATGTATGCCTTATCTACATGATTCCATTTCCGCGTGGAATATCCATCGTAAAGTGCAGTGTTGTATTCTCGCGTTCATCCGCATGGCTTCGTACATAACGGGAGTGACACGTTATTTCTGCATTCGGTCGGCGAATAAGAGTTTTAACGGGTTTACGAGCGCAATAAAAAAGGGGGCTGTACGATATAGTTTCTGTCGAGCGCGCATCGCGCCGGATAAGGATTATCGAGGAAACTCCCCGTGGAGTTATATGTCATTATATGAGCGTCGATATTTTGCATGAGAAGCAGCCGGCGAGAAAGAAATGTAAACGCTTTTAGGAGGGAGGCGCCACGCGGGGAAACGCCTCTTTAAAGAATCGCTCTAAAAAGACGCACGTGAACACGCGTGTACGGTGAGACGATAACGTCTCGTTATCGTTCGTGCGCAGGCAGTAAAGCGAAACGCCCGCTCGTAAAAACGCGAGTATCGACGTTATTCTTTCCCGGCTTTCGGAAAGTCGGGTGGGATTCGACTCGTAATATCGAGCGTGTAACACCGCGCCGAGCCCGTACACGGCTCTGTTCAAATCCCGCACCGCCATTCGCGTGCGCCGCATCCGATAAAAGCGTTCAATAAAGGCCATCGTGTTACAGCACGCTTGATGCGCGCGCGAGTCGACGCTCTCGTGCGACGACCGACGACGTGCTTAATGCACCCCTGCGGCAGGATCGTAACTCATAACTGATTCACTCGCAAATTATAGTTACAAATGCAATTTGTAACTATAATTTGTAATCCGATGGTAACTGAATTACGAAAGTAATTTCCGTTTCCCGCGTCCGCGATGGTTAATTTACAGTCGATGCGACAGGCGAGTTCGGATCATAATGTTATCTCTCGATCGAAACACTGATATTTTATGCTCTCGTTCAACATCCATGCTTTTCGCCTGTTTTTACGCGATATCGATATGCCCGTTACAAATCGCAATTTAATCTGAGTTTAAAAAATTATATACGGAAAAAAGATTTTGCTGAGGTATCTACAAATTTAATTAAATACAGATCTAAAAAGAATTTTGTTGAACCATCAAAATATTATATAGCACGCTCAAACTGTTGTGGAATTTTAAAACTTTTTATGGTATTGCTTGAAATTCTTAAGTAATTATTTTGATAATCCAACAGAATTATTTTCAGATTTATAGCTACATTTTTAGATTAACCTCAATAGATTCCTGAAATTCGAAAATCAACAACAAAGAACAAGTGGATGCTAGAAAACAACGCGTCTTATCACTAATAAAATTTAATTTTTGACATTTATGTAATTATTTACATATATATGCATTATTGTCAAAAATTAAATTTTATTAGTGATAATGCACATTGTTTTCTGCATTGACTTCCAATGTCTACTTTCTCTTCTTTATTATAAATTTTTAGATACTTTATGAAAATTATTTGTTCTATTTATCTTTGCACTCCTATGTCGAATGTGATTCGACATCAGTTTTATTCACAGGAGCTCCTGTGTCGAGTCACACTCGACATTTTTAAATTGCTAGTTTAAATATGTATTATACTTTCGAAAAAAAATTCGGAGTGCGAAAAGAGTTAAATTAAAAGTCTCTGAATTTTTGCTCTTTTCTTCTATGAACAATCACATCCTTTGTTTCACGATTATAATCATTATATATTATCTGACCGGTAATATAACACGTTAGCAGTCTCTACTCATTCATAAAATTGCTTTTATAGCGTTTGCTCAAAGCCGAGCGTAGGAGACTCGCGATCGGTATCGGCGTCATGTTGGCACACGCGTATGTGCACTCTTGTTGCGCAATCTGCAAGCGGAAGAAAAGTGCGGATCGATGCGAGAGCGGACACAATGACCGCGACTGCAGCGTGTGAGTTCACCCACGCGCGACGAGGTGCGACTTTTGAATGAATCGTCGCGTCGCGATGACTCATCGAACGCCGCGACGGGATCCGCGGCCAATAAATCGCGTTTTGGAATTAATTGCCGGTTCGTTCGAGCGCGAAGGGACACGCGGGGGAGAGTACGCTTTCGACACGGCGTGGTCACGTTGTTATATTGAAATTCACCGGCTCGTATGTTGGCTTTTATTGGGTCCTGCATTCCGAGCGCAATAAACCTTAATAGCTCGAAATCCACGCCCCGCTTTTACATACGAATCGACGGGCGATTCCCGTTTGTGTGATTGGAGTGTATGTGGCTGCTACGGATATTTGTAACAACGACCAATGCTGTTTTTCGCAGTTCTAAATTTGGATTGTGTGCTTTCTTTAGATAAAATTTAAGTGTTAAATTGCAGTAAAAATTTAAAAGGTTGGATAAGTTATTTTTATATTTTGGGGAACGAGATTTAAAATCCAGTTTAATGGAATCGTGTATAAAGTTGGACGTTCAGGCCTGTAATTTTGCTTGCATACATACAGTTTTTTTTATTTCATAGCTCAACAAGTATTATCTTCTGATTTTTATTGCTCAGCTGATTTTACCTTTTATTCTTATGCTTAGATACTAATTGTAAGTTGCAACAAGTAGCCGATATTGATATATCTACTACTAAACTAATTTTTACGTACAAATTATTAAATTCTTTTTATTGATAAAAATTTGAATGGTTGATTAATTACTCCAAGGATTAATGACTCCACGGATTGATTAATTACTTCACGGATTATCAAATCTAATATCAGATTTAAATTTTTGAAGAATTAAATTTGTCTTTTGGAAGATGGGAATTAGAAATTGTAATATGTTTTTAATGTAGAAATTGAATTACGGGAAATTTTATCCCTTGAATTAACGTTAGATTTAATTGCACAATGGCCGTCTATCTTATTATTAGTTTCAAATACAAGGAACAGTATACAGCATATATTTGTTTTAATTAACGTATCAAATTACGGAATATATGTATACAAACAATATATATTTGTCAAATGAATAATTATTCTAACAATAATCGACGTTATCAAGTTCTTGAAAGAGCAAAATGTAATATATAATACATAATTTGGTAATCCACGCATATTTTATTCAACAAAATCGCTTTGAAATACAAAGAATAGAGAACAGTGAGATTAGGGGGTATGTATTTCGTATAATATGAATTTAAAGAATTCTATTCTATTTGAAGAGTACTTAACACAAAGCGTCAAATTTATCGAGTTTATTTTTCTCTAATTTATCTATTCTCATGTTTATTGATAATAACTTTATTCACGTAAATTTTGGTGTAACAATTATTTTTCTATTATTGTTTAATCTGTCATAATGTCGATCGATTTTGTTGCATATATAAAAAAGATAAAAATTTCTAGATTGTCAAAACATTTTGACATTCTAGCAATCAGTCCGAGTGTCCTACCTAAAAATGTTGATGATCTAACAACATTATTTTTAGATTTGTATCTATCTATATTTTTGGATACTTTAGCAGAATCACTCTCTCCGTTTATAAATGCTAGTATAAGTCCACGCATATAAATTTTACGTATCTATGCGATACGTGATCAATTTTAGTCTGTAAAATGCAAAAAATACATTTCTGTACCGGTTTCATGGATGCTTCAATATGAAATTAATGCCGACCTCGTGGATCAAAGCGAGTCGTAATATCAGCTCATTATACTTACATTTATGTTACATTTGTATCAAATTGTGCAAGTGAAACGTCGATGGTGCGTCGCAGTGCACCGGTTTTAATATCGACCTTAATCAACGTCGCGCCCATTGTCGCTCGCTTTAATTGAAATCGTAAATGGTAATTAAATTTTTCCGGCGGCGGCGGCGGCGAATCGGTGAAATCCAGGATGTAAAATACCGAGCGGTGGTTTTTCCGAGCTCGCCATTAAATTTGCGAGAATTTTGCGCATAAATTGGCGCGTGTGCGCGTGCTATTGATCTCTACTGTTGTGCGTGCGTGCGCGTGCGCGCGTGCGCGCACAGGAATGTTTTCGCGTTTAATTTCAAATCCTCTCGAATCGTCCCCCCGATGTTTCGTCGATGCGATATATTTGGCGAAATGAATTCATCGATCGATTGGGTACTTGTATTATTTTTTTTCCCTTGCTCGACGATACCGGGCGCGCCACATGTATGACTATTCTGAGAGAGTGAGGATTTTGTTAACCATATATATAATGAAGAGCCGTCACGTACATACATTCGCGTGTATGAGAGGATCGTACGGGAAAACAACGTGCTCGTTAAAATGATATCGGTCCGTCTCGTAATTGTATTATGTACAATACGCGGCGCACGGTGGATATACACATCGATATCTCCGATGATCGTTTTTATTGTATACGAGTCAAAATCAAATCGAATCGTTCGGTACGATGCTTTTTTTTCCGAAAAATCTCTGCGGGAAATTTTATATTTAATTTTCAACAACGGTCGATCCACTTTAACGAAATACAATCCATTTGTATACCAAATATGTAACAATTGTTAACTTCTGTGCGCGCCACCGAGATGTAACGAAGTGACACGTTTTAGTATTTGTGTGCAGAGAGATCGGTCATGAATATATCAAAGTTTCCACGACTGATTATTAAATCACTGCCGCGCATAAAAATAGCGCATGCCGGTGGTGCTTATGATAATATTGTTAGTCGCGTTTTCGATAATGCAATTTTAATTATTACACTGAATATGCTAAACGGCGAGCTTTTATTCCCAAGATTATTTTCATACCGAGATGCACTTTTCGCTTTTACGTGTTTGGTGATAACACTCGTTTTTCTGCACACGAATGCATCTCTCATATCGTAGTATCGATGTTATCCAGAATTGTAATTTTCTATATGATAGAATTTTATTAATTATGATTTTATTAAATTACAACGTATAAAGAATAAAAAATGAAATTTTTTTTACGAATCAAAAATGCCCATAAATGTGAAATAAAATTTAATTAAATGGAAAACATTAAAATATTTTCTCGAGAATAAACACAAAAGCTCGATATTCACCATACATTGATTATATTTCATAATTTTTCCAATAATACGGTTTGAAATTATGAACAATTTTTCTCTACGGACGAATTTAAATAAAATATTCTTTCATGTATACGGAAAAATTCCAACGATGTGATAACGCCAGCGTTTGTAGATCATCGTTTGTAGATCGTCGCTGTCTGCATACACCATCGGGGTCCGCATTTCCACGTGGCAGCCGACACACAGCACCGTAACGAATTTGTTTGTACACAGGTGGGCGACGGTCCCTGGGTAATTAAGCAGCTACGTTCGTTCCGGTTTAAGCACGACCGGTTCGTTTTGCCCACTAGTTGCAGAAACTCTCGGATAATTATTGTTGCGAAACTTTCCGCTCTGCTCCGCATACGCTTGATTTCCTCTCTTTACTGCCCTAGGTGCGCGCGTACATATATTTATCTGAAATTCCCTCTGTCGGGTATATTGGATTTCCTATGCTTTTCAGCATTATAACGGTACTTGAAAATCGCATTTCCATAAGATAAAAATTAAATACTTGGTTGAATTTCACGCGTAGCAAACGGTATATGTGAATCTAAGATTAAATCATATTTAATCTCGGAAGCTCTCTTAGTGAGACGAAATGTCTTTTTAAAATGTAAAAAAGGAAGTTTTTGTATTATTTATTATTATTGTTGACGCAATAAAAATTTTATAAATACGCGCGCGTTTACTTTTTTATTGACCGTTAAAAATCTTTATTTATAGGATTTCTGATTTTATTTGAATGTTTCATTTAGAGCAAATAATAATAGGATATAAAATTTTGTATTGGAAAATATTATGTGTCTGGACAGTTCGAAGTAAAAGTCTTTTCGCAAAACTCGAAATATTACGAAAGACACGCAAGTATGAATTTTTACAATTGTAGTTTTTATTACGTGTACTTTCAAAGATTTCATATTACTGAAACGTTCGATGAAAGCCGTAAAGCGCCCGTCACAGTTTAGGTACCAAATTTAAGTTCGGATGAAACGGATTACCTACCGCAGAGTATCTATCTTTTTCTATGTTTGGGGAATGTAAGAAATATCGCGTTTCCAAACTTTACGATCTGTCGCGCGATCACCGGTCTCTCGACGAGGCTTTTCTTTTAAAGGATCGTAAAGATTCTTTTTCCGTAAGCGTTCGCTTCCGAGTTTCACTATCGCAAAGATGTTTTCGCGGCGTACCATCATGGGACACCCTCGTATCGAGAATATTGATGACGTTGATGTCGTTCTCGTAGAAACTGCGAGCATCTTATGTTAGTGTGATAGTATTCCGTAACTTTAAAGTATCTTTTATGTCATCGTGTCTTTGACCGGCGTATCCAACTAGACACATCAATAATCTCTTTAGCTAAACTTTTTATTTTATAATATACGTGATATTCAATGGTTGAATTAGTATGGCATCCATCCTGGAAAATCGAGAGTTCCAAGTTCAAAGAAACAACATTTATTGCAATAAAATTATTCGCGGATTTAAGATTTTTATTAACATCTGATTAATAATATTCTTACAAAGATGCTTATTAGCATAAAAAATATTAAATTATTTGTCAATTCGATAAGTGATATAAACTGCTCTGATTCTGCTCATGATTGCATTTCGAGAAAAAAGATTTCGGCTCGCAGTTTGTAAAATCAAATATGTATACAAATTCCGAGGTCAACCGCTTCATGTATTGTCACTTATTGCGCACAATATTGCCAAGTATTGCTAATGTATTGCTAAGTACGTATTGCTAGCACAAGCAATGCTAGCAATACATTAGTAATACTTGGCAATATTGTGCGCAATAGGTGATAATATATGAAATGGTTGACTTCTCGATAAATTTACATAGATATTTAAGCACTAAAATCCGCTTTGACCGAATATAGAAACTCTCTTATTTAATAATATGTATATATACATAAGTTTTATATGAAAAGAATACATCAGGATATAAACGAGAAATACGAGAATAGGGGTCGTTGACATTGCCACGAATGCATCTTTTCGTTCGGTACGAAAGGTCTATTCGATGTTTCAGAAGGATCTTTGCTCCCGGAATGCCGGAGGTCACAACTTTTCGATCTTGCGGATGCAGCTGTCTGCAGGAAGGAAAAACAAGGATTTTTCAGTAAAGATTTACCGGACTCGAATCTACTCGCTTTGTCTATATTCTTCGCACTCTGGAGTTCAGTCGAGTGTAGTTACTCTTCTCGTTTCGAAATGTACGGACGAGATGTACGCGACGTCGTGAACTTTCTTATCGCGATTCTTTAAAACATTTCTCCTTCTTCTTCTCCCCCATCTTCGTTGTCTTCGTTTCGGACGTTCAACTGTCTCGGTTCCCTTGTTTTCTTTCATTCGCGGAGGACGTCCTCGAGGAATGCTGCACGTACTTACTACGGTTTATTTTCTCCTTCGCGTCCTCACCTTCCGCGTACTTTGGTGAAAGTTTCTGCATTAGCAACTCGAACTCCTGTAAAGACAGCACGTGCCCGACGGCGTTACGAAGCTTTTTCGATGCTGTACGAACAGTTCCGATGACTTTTCTCGTTAAGTCCTCCCCTCGCTGTTGCTCTTCGCCAAAGAGCCTTTACAAAAGACCTGTCTGAACTAACCCAGAAAGATTTGTTAATTGCGACTAATAGGAGTGGTCTTCATTTGAAGTTCTGGGTTGTTCTTGGAGAAAGCATTCTCGTGGAAAGCTATATTGTTCGAAGACAAGTCAACGTCAACGTATAATTTAAATTTATATGTAAATTTAATTTATAATAGATATAAATTTATATGTATATATATATATATAAAAATTTAATTTATATATGAATATATATAAAAGATTCATGGATTTAATATTTCTTTGATAAGATTCTATATTTTAACATGCTGAAGCAATTTTTTTAAAGATAATTTTCAAATTGTAAATGATTAAAAATGAATACGTTTTCTTTTTTCATGGGAATTAACATAATTTATTTATTTCTATCGCTAAATATCAAGCGTACGAAAAGATAAGAAGATTTTTCCTCTCTTCTAAAAAATTGCTCTCGCAAGAATTGTCGTCGTTCTTTTATTCCATTAGTGCATTTTTTATCCTTCAGACACGAGCGTGAGATGAGAGGAGACACGAGGAGACACTCATATGCGGATTAAATATCACTCTTCTTTCAGTGCGGTAATAAAGCACTCGTCGAAAGAAAGAAAACGCAAAAAAAACGAGATAAACGAAAAAAAAGGATGAGCACTCAGTTGTTTTCCGGCAGTCTTCTTGCTCGACGCGGCCTTGATCCTCCTCTCTTACTTAAGTGACGTTACGACTTGGAAGACGAATGAGCGAGAAATCCGTCTCCGTGTGGAAAAATCAATTCTCGTTGAAAAAAACCGACTGGAAAAATATACGATACGCGCAAAGAACAATTACGCACTCATTTCCCTGAAAAAAAGAGACATTTTTTAATCGAAAAACACTTCGTTTGAGCTTTCGGTCCACAAAAATATCCTAAAAATTCATAGTTGCTGATTGTTGAACGGCAATAAATCGTTTCGATACGATTTAAAATTTTCATATTGGTCATTGGATGTACGTCAGTTTTTTAGACTAAAATAAAATCAATGAACAAGATGATTTTATAAAAGATTTTCGTAATGCTGAAATTTTTATTGAGAATAAGATTGCCTTTTAGAAGCTAGAATGATTTCCTTAATATGACCTTAAATAATAAATATTAAAAAATTGCATGAGTAATGAATAGTATAAATCAAAACATACAATTTTAATATATTGTAATAATAAATATTTTCTATTATTCGTGAATTAATTTCTTATCTCCTTTATATTTTAATTTTGTAAACATATATATAAAATATTAAAAATTATAATTTAGTTTTTTAATTTTTATTGTTGACATTTGAAGTATTCTTTAACAATTGCCATAGTCAAAATACAGTGCCATATAAACATTTATGTTTCTAAACATTAAACTCACTCACGCATTCGCACAGGACAATCGGTTTAAATGGTATCTACCGGTCAGCGCGCGCACCGTTCGTTCCCCTTTCTACCACCTCGCCGGTTGCATAATGAAGCGAAAAAGCCGAAGGCTGGTCTCTCGTCGCAGCTGTCCGTCGCTGAATTCCAGCGTGCATGCACGCCCGTCCGTCTGCGTGAATCGAATAAGGGTGCGCAAACATGCAGGTGCAACCTGACGGAGGAACGCATGGTGGTACCGCCAGCAGGTGGTGCCTGCTGGGCAGGTACCGCATTACCTTGAATAGCGAGATCTCGAGTTATCTCGTCATTCTCAAGGTCTTCAAACTTTATCGTCTTTTAAGATAAATTTACCATTTTTTTTTTACCCTATACAGTATTTATGATCATGTAATTCCTTTGAAATTTCTGAAAATCGTAAAGCCATTCGTCAGTATAAAACGGCAACATGGAAGAGTGCCAAGCCAAGTAACTTAAGATGCCTTTCTGCTGGATGTTACTAAGTGCGTGTATTTAAAAATAGAGATCATCGTCTATTTTTAAAGAGCTGGACTGTTTATAGTAAAGATGTGTGTTTTAAGTTTGCCAGACATTCATGTTGTTATACTTATCTTCTATCTATTTTTAAAAAACATAGCTTTTATAATAATAATAATAAAATAAAGAAGTTAAGTAATTCTATATAATTCGATTAAATAGAAAAATCAAATTAACTATAGAGCAATTTAGTACATTATATTTCATAATAAAAAATAATAAAAATATTTTAAATATATTTTTATTTAAATTCTTGTTTTCTCTGTTAAATTAGTGTTATCATAATTTATTAAAAAAATTTTTAATAATACGAGAATAACTGTCCACTCTTTTATTTATTTTTAGTCACTGTCAGAGGTACAGACAGATCTGTTTGCTAAAAAAATTAATTTGATATTCTCAAGAAATGCTCGTTCTCAAACACAAAAGTTGGGTAAGTTTCGGTTTAACTTTCGATAGCTCATTTCATTGTAGTTATTCTCCCTCTCGAAGTCGTCGCTATATAACTCGGTGAGTTTGGATTCCCATGCCAGTCTCGGAAAATCGATGTCCTGGTGCGATATAGCTCACAATCGTGCGGTCCAATTTGCACAGGTGGCCATCCCGCCATGCGTGGTGCAACGGAATCGAAAGTGAGATTGGCTCCGTTCTGCCTGGCCGAGCGCCAAGTCTCGCCGTCTGCGCTTCGCATCCCTCTTTCTCTTCCCTCCCTCCTTGTCCCTGGAAGAGTGCACTAGCTCGTGCTTTTGTTGCCATCGCGCCTCCTTCAACGCACTCAGGCACGCGCGCGCGCGCGCGCAGAATTTCGCGCTATTCCCGTACATCCGGGTCTTGGTCCGACGGATATATCAGTAGCAGCGCCTGCGGCGTGAGCGATGGATCATTAGCGCGGGCTAACGAACTCGGAAACGTCGCTTAGGAGATGCTCGCGGGTCGATACTTGGTCCAGATGTTTCGATTCCTGGGATTTCGCTCCTCTCCTGTACAGAAATATCTTTGTGATATAATAATAATAATAATAGTTATAACAATGCTAAATAATAGTAATAAAATATATAACGTAGGTATTACCGTGATTGATAATTTTAAATCCTATGATTTTTGCAATGATTGTTGCATTTAGGATAACATACTGTTCCGATTTCTTAAGTGTTGCACACGTTTCAATGTATTAGAATGTGATTCCAATGATCTGGTATCATTTTAACAGAAATTTTTATTATTATATAAATAAATCTTTTAATTTTGCATTACTTAATGCCACGTTATATTACATTTCGAATTCAGCGTATGCAATACTTTCTTGTAAATCGCTCTGTTTGTTTTTGCACATTGAAACGTGTTTTACGTTGCATTCTGTTGCTATCTCTCGCGAGTTTCAAGGCGGTCGACCTTCGAACGGACGTACGAAAATAATTGTTCGGCCCCGGGCACGCAAGAAAGATTATTTATTGAAATCGCATTTTGTAAGTTGAGATGAGACAGATAACGAAAAGCAGAGAGTAAACCCTGAACGATTGATGAGCTGGGAGGCGAAATACGAAAATTTTGCTATAGTCTTGTTTCACAAATTCTCCCTCGTTTCTCTTTATGAATTATTAGTAAAGATGAGTAAAACATAAAAAATAATTCGACGATTTTGTAATTTTTTTTTTAGTTAGAAAGAATTAAAACATTGGAAAGTTGTTTACGTACTTACTTATTTAATCAGACTTACAATTAATTTAGATACATTACAAATATATTATGTCTATACATTAACTTATGATTGGATTATAATTATTAATTTATAATCCAAAATTATATTAATTTATAATTTTATTCAACGAGTTTACTGTTATACATATATAACTATCTTACATAAACTGAAAATTTCAGTATAAAGACAAATGTTATTTGCAAAATAATTGGCTCTGTTCAAACTTCAAAGAGCAGCCGTGATAACTCAATTTGCAATCATCGTTTTCTACGTACAATTCGCAGATGGCTCGACAACCCGGGGCGCGGTAAATTCTATAGCCCACGCGATTCATTGTATCTTCTCCATCGTCGAGCATTGCAGACGGAATAGGATAGGGTGGAAGGGCAGGTCTGGTCCCTTCGGGAATCACGCGTGGTCGTCTAATAGGTGTCTTTTGTATTCGATAACAGTTATCGAGACAACGGACGAGCGAATCTCCCTCATATCCTCTGGCGGGGTGCGATCATAAGTCATTATGTCATTAACGAGCACATCGTCGCCCACTTAAACTGCAGCTGCGTACACGCATATGCACACGCACACGCACATTATGCACGCAGTGCCAGGCGACGACGCGCGACTGCCATCCTCTTCGCATCGACAACTCGTCGGAATCGTCGATTATTATCTGTAGTCGATTCCGATCCTGCTTTATCAACACTATGTCGTTTATCGAATGCTATATAGATTATCGCGAACATTACTCTGTACAGCATATATATGTATATCTAAATTAACAACAGTAATTCTTGTTTAAACATTTAGTAGTTGGAGAGTAACTTAACTTTGGAAATTGTGTGGAGTTTGACTAATTAAGTTTTTACGAGTGTAAATGGATAGAGAAACTTTATACATTGTAGTTTATTTAGTAAATTTTGTATTAAATAAAGATTTTATCTCATAAATTAACTGTCGTGAAATGTGTAATTGGAAATTACAAATTTACTGCAATTTTTTATTGAAATAAGAATTTTAAACACGTTCGAGATGGAAAGCCATTTTTCCTCTTCACTTTTTCAATTACACTGATTGCTGGCATGGAAAGCGTAATAACGGCGTTGTACTTAATGCACTCGCAAGTCATTGTGCCGAATCGAACAGCGTTTTTGCACTTGTAACAATAATTATATCATGGCTCGATTTGTAATTAATTCTACCGGCAAAGTCAAATATTTTCTATACGAACTGTATTCTCGGATTTTTCTGCCGATAGTGAAATCGGAAAACGCGACGTAATTTTCTTTTGTTCGCGGTCAGAAGAGGCTCAAATTCCGTATTTATGAGTTGAAAGTTTCGTTTTGATCTATTTATTCTCGGTCAACGAGCTTTACGAAAGAGATCGTATGAACACGATATATTTCAAGCTATATTGCAACATATATACATTCATACAAATCTTTGCAGAAATTAAGGAATAAAAAGGTATTCTCTATCAAATATCCTCAAACGCTTCAACGTTTGAATTGAAAACCAGCTCAAATTTTGCCAGTGTGCTTTTAATTTCACGTTCGAATAAAATTCCCTCGCATAAAATATTCGGAGTAATTAGATTTCAACGAATTTATTTTCCGCGTTGAATTCGCAGTTGATTGCAGGTTTGAATCGACTGTTTTTCATTTCATTTCATATCTGAGGCGTTGTATAGGAAATCCATTTTTCCATTTGAAAAATAGTTTGCTAATCAAATAGCGAACAATGACACATCGTAAATGAACATTAAAACGAGAAAGAAACATACGTGCTGGATTTTCATTCTCGTTTAATTTAATGGTAGGTTTTTCATCATTTTTAATAATTTTAATGATATATTTTTTACAATCATTTCATTCTTTAAATTAAAAATCCTTTAAAAAACATGAATAAAATACTAAAGAGATGTTTTGATAGAATAAATTAAGTTCCATTTGAATTTTCCTGAAGAGATTAAAGTTCCGTTCTTTATTTGTTTATTCGTTAAAAAATTTATTATAAATCGGATAAAATTTTTACTAAATATTATCTTAAAATTGAAAATAATGTGACTCCTTGCATCGTCCTAATTGTGAGTTTCTTTTAAGAGAGCTTGTTCTTGGTTTTATCTAAGAGCTCAAATAAGAGACTGCGACGAGAAGAAACGTGAAAAGATTCGAGGGATTAAGCGACATTTTGTTTTAATTAAGGCTTCCAGGCATGGTAATACATTTTTAGTACTTTAATCAAGCCGCGCGGCGGGCCAGCAGTAAAATCATAAGTAGCGTTTTATTTATCCTGGCGTAAAATAAGGAAAATGCGCGCGACATGGAATTCTTCGTTTAATCAGGTCGTTCTACGAAAGTGCACGGTATATATATTTTTCTTTGATTTAATCAGCGATAAACATTAATACGTTAAATGAAAATACGAGTGGAAATGTATAGTGTCTCGTTAGAGAGTCTGCAGCTTCGGCGCGTTTGCGAAGTCACTCCCCCGTCTGATAAAGTAAACCGGAAATCCTGGTAATATAAGTAACAAGTAATTAATTCGATATCAGAGCGCGCTATTCTTGTGGTAATCTCGCGCTCGTTACATTGTTTCGTGCCGCCTCCAACGCTCGTCCCACGTTCACGGTCTACCCTTTCTCTACTTCTGCTTTTCTCTGTCGTGCCTGTGAACGTACATATGTACATTCACATGTGCATTTAATCATCGTTCTTTTTCCCTTGTAGAGGTCGTGAATTACAAATCGTCAGTAATTTAACCCTTTACATACCACGCCCGAGATATCTCGCTAACGCGCTCATTTGCGTTTTTCCTTCCGCGTTAGACCTCGTCAGAGACTAAAGAATTACTTCCTGTATTACAATTTGTTCTACAATAAAAAAAAAATTATTTAAACACGAGATATTGCGCATTGCGCCTTTATTTATATTATTATATTATAATAATTTAATATACTTACAATATTAAGACTGGAGAAAATATCGAGAACCCCGTTAAATTCATAATGTCAAATTGTACCCACACGATTTGAATTATTTTTAATCACTTTTATAGATCGCCATTGCTTCTACCCAATATATCGTTAATTTGACTAAAGCAATAGAGTTAAATTTAACTCAAGAAAATATATTAAATTTGATTTAAATTAGGTTATTATTTGTTAAATACATACATTAATATGGATGATATTTACTTTGAAACTAATCACAGAAATGGATTGATTTACATTTTGACACACATGAAAGTTAAAAATGTTTATTTAACTCAAGGGATTGGATTACTATTGCTCCTTTGATATTTAACAGTGAAATGTAGTGTGATGCTACAGGTAGGAAGCTACTTGGTCGAGAAGAAACTCTCTCCGTTTCTCTGTCTCTTACAGATTCATTGTACATACGTGGGCATTCGCGAAAGGCCATTGTAATTGCCTAGATCGACGTGAGTCAGTCCAATTGAGACAAGGAGCGGCAGTAGCCATTCTTTCGCGACGGACGCTCGATTTTACGCGCGATAAAGAGAGGTGACGTGGTGAAACGTCAGACGATCCATGGATGGATGAACATTCATTCTCTTCCTCGAGCGTAAAGCGACAGGGAATGGCAAGTAGGTTCCGGCAAGTCATAAAATGGAAAACGGCGCGAGTTTTCTTACTTACGCTGCGTGAATCTTAATATTCGAACTTATTGATGTATAAAGAAAGATTACCATCTATATACAGTACTCATTAAATGAACTTGGTTGCGTTAGAGGTTTGTACAAAGATACTTTATTACCTTATAATTATAATCAACGAGCCGGAGCTATTTTGCGATCGAGTTTAATTTCTATCTTCTTTACGATCGTCAACGGAAATAGAAAGACGGATATTATTAATCTGAATAATCTGAACAAAATCGGATTTGTTATGATTTATAACGGCGTACTGCAAATGGACCAATTATTATCTAACTGTTAAAAATTAAATTCCTTAATTTAATATCGGTCTGAAGAGGAATCTCTAACTTGTCAAGATTGAGAACAAGAGTAACTTAAATGAAGTTTCCGAAAGCTACGTCGCGAAGCGTCAAAGATCCCGTTTGATATTTTGCATTGTTGTCTCGCACACCGAGTTTCTGCTTTATCTAATCCTTATCGATTTTAACTTCGTTCCGCTGCGCCAGACGCACGAAGTTCTCAGACGCGTTTCCGCGAAAGTTTCGCGTTCGCTCCTCCACTCCTCAGAAAAGTTTTCTCAAAGATCTCGTTCGTCACGACAACGCTGGCGTTGTCGCTGGTATTTCGCTTCACTTTCCAGTTCCAGGAGAACGCCAGGAGAGTGCAGAGCAGAGAGAGACCTTAATTACTCGGTCGCGTTGTCAGTCGTATTTAACGGGATGGGACGGGACGCGCGTCGACCAGCGCCGGTATATCTCTCGCTAACAAGCGACCGTCTGTTTGCGTTACGTGATACGGAATTACATGTTCGCATTTCCGCGGCGGACATCTCGCAACGGACGGCAACGGTAAACGAGAGTACAATCGTCGCGGTCTCCCAGAGCGATGAATTTCCGTCAACTTTACCGTACAGTCCGCGACAATCTCGCTCTCGTTCGCCCAGCCCAGCATCGTCGTAAACATCGTGACGTCGCGTCGCGTCGCATGTATGTGTACTCTCCTCCCGTCAAAGTGCTCCGTGGAATTAATTAATTTCCGCGCGGCGGGCTTCGCCCCGCCGGGAATAATTCTGTGTGCGACTGGCACAAAGGACCGCTTTCGCTGCTGTCGAAAATTAAATAAGACACCGCTGAGTTCCGTTTTGTTCCGCCCGTCCACAATAGTTATATTGTGGCTTGCGCAACGCACGGTTGTGTGTATATTTGTCCTTTACCGCGATATGCATTGTATGTACCCCGTATGTTCTCATCGACCGCGGACTTTGGCTTTCGCGCTGACAAACGTGAAGAATGGTTTGGTTAATCGCATTGTTAATTATGTAGGAAAGATCGAAAACGCGCGACTGGAAGCAAGCAGCCTTGTAATCTAGTCAAATATATCGCGAAAAAGAAGCTAAACGATGAAATACCGATTAATAATAATGAAAAGTATTTATAAACTTATTTAAGAATTACTCTTATTGCTTTCTACTATTTTTCTCTCTGTGCATCGACTCGTTTAATTAATGTAAATGCTCAAAAGGTTCTAATATCTTGGAATAAAATAATAAGCATTTCGTTTTCGTTTAGGTTCATAAATTATGTTATCCGCACACACAGAAAAGTATTGTACATACTAATAATAATTACTTGTTTCAAGTACGTTAAAATTTCATATATCCACAAATCTGTCGTAAGTTCATTACAAACATTCGAATTTATTCAAAATATATTCTGAATCCTCGTAAATTTAATACTTCAATCAAGATTATTAAAGTAAAAATTCAATTTGTTATACAAAGAGTTGCTTCTTCGATCAATGATAATAAAAAAAAAGAATTCTTATTTTTTGAGTAAAAAATAACGAGTGTTTCTCTAAACAATTTGTAGTAAATATATTTCTACGATTGTTGTAAAAAAAATCTGTTTGTTAAAGATAACCGTTACTTCAAAAGAAGAAAGCAAATTAAGTAATCGTTATTCTTAGCAATATAATGATATTATTCTGTGCAGTCACTCAATCTTTCTTTCCCTTCATTTATCTACCTCTGTCTCTTGCCGTTTTCGAATAATTATATCTGACCACTAATCAATACCGCGCGCGATACAAGCCATCAATCAGTAATAATAAATCTCCGATCGCATGAGATCACGCTCTTCTCTCCTATTAAATTATCGCGCTCTCGAGGACCGCGCGCTGGCTCCTCGAATTATTTACGGCACTCGAAATATCAGCCCGTCTATCCGTCAGCCGTCACGCAGAAATCGCATTTCCGGGCATGTTGGCGCGTCATTTCGACGTCGTTTCCCGCGCTGATTTATTTGCCCGCATTTTCGAGGGAGTGACAGCAATAGCCTGATCAATGCCAGATTGCAAATGGAAAAAGAAGGGGCCTGGCCTTTATACTTAAAGCGTGTGTGTGTTCACGCGGTTCTTTTACCGAAGATATTCGGTATTCATAATCCAGAAAAGTTGAGCGGGAGATAATTTTGTGTTTCATGAACAATAAAGGCAACACGAAATCGCGAATTTTATTGAATACAACGTGTAATGACAATTTTGAGTTCATTTAATTTCTGAACATTAAGATCTAAATGTATACGCGATTCAATTAGGAAAACGGGACGCAGCGTTAAAATCGGTATTATGCCATTTAAAAATATCTGTTCCGAAAAAATATACATCGCATTTACAATTGAACATACGCAAAGTTCGATAATAGAAAAAAAAAAGTTATAAAAACCGCCCTTCTTTCTTTTCCGATAAATATCGCGAATCTAAATTAAGAGCTGTTAAAGGCGCCGCATCCGCGTTTACGGCAGTTCCTCTTTAAGGTCGCCACGGGGTTGAAAAGCGGTCGATATCGTCGTCTCGAAACAACCCCAGCCCCTCCCATCCGCCCTCGTTCGTCTCTCTCTTCCGCGCCCTTATTCTATAGCATTGTAACTGGCGCACACGAGAACAGCCTGGATACCGGAGGGTAGCGCGAGCGCGGGGGTTCGGAGCGGAAGGGGATCAGAAAGACGCGCTCATTCAGGGTGGTTGGGTGCTCCGTGTTTATCGAAGGGGTTGCCGGCGACCCCACAAATACCCCGACGTGACGGCTCCACGTCTCCTGCATCTCTGTCATGTAAATACTTTGTGTGAACTTTACTTTTTCGTTTCTTTAGTGTCATTTTTTTCTTGTTCCATATATAAATTATCTCTATATATGCTACTTTATATATTAAGACAATAAGAGTCTTCTCTTCTTTAATTCCTCTCCTAAACGCTCGCTTTATTTAAATTGTACTTCCTCTCAGTGTTATTTTTACATTATAATTGATATAATAAATTATAAATTTTACGAAAATTTTTTTAATTCTTTAAATTTTCTAAAAATAAGTGTTATTATTTTTCTTTCTGTACATCGATTTATTAAAATATTGAAGAAAAAAGTACTCTTATTAGAAATTTTATTATTTTATTAATTTTTAATAGAATTTTTAACAAATCTAATTATTGGTTATTATTAGTTAATACTTAATTTAAGTTTACTTAATAAAATTATGACGATTACTTAATGATAATAATAAAAATTAATTATAAATTATTAACTGTAAAAGAAAGCCAATCGATTAATTAAGGAAAAACTTAAAGTTCGAGAAACTGATTTTTCTGTTGAATTATACGTCCATTTTTATTAGTAGAGAGTTAAAAACTGCAAAGATAACCGATAATGGGGAAAATTTGAACAGTAATAAGTTTTACAGAAACACATTTCTCTGATAAAAGTTCTTTTAAAAGGCGCGTTTTAACTAACGCATATCAGGAACGAAATTGTTTCTGAGATCCATCGAGTTAGGTTATATATAATTGTCTCACGCGGAACTTTTAGGTCAGCCGAAAATTAAATAGTTGGTCGCGGAGTTAACACGCGTACTAGCGAATTATCAGGAGAGATAAACCAGCCGTCGCTTGCGCGATACTCTCACCCTAGTTACAAGGAAACGCACAAGAGGGGAGCGGAGTTGAGCTGCAGTCAGCAAACTGTCCCGCGAATAAAACTGCAGCATCCGATCCTCTGCATTTCCCGCACAAGCAGCGACGACGGTTAATTCCGCTCGTCAGTAGCTCGGGGAAAGTTTCCCGAACACCCTTGGCTCGTCTCTCTCTCTCTCTCCGCTCGTTCACCACTTACTCCAGTTACTGTGACGCACGTATCCGGAATATGTGTTCTCATGTTCGTTAGGTATTTCTCAACGCAGATTCTCTCCCGTTCTCTTCCCCTCCTTGTCCTCTTTCTCTTTCTCTCTGGAATTCGCGGCTCTTTTGCAGTGAGCGAAATTACGGTGTAAACGCCGAATTATCGAAGCCGCGCCGGTTCACCGTTCGCGGTCGACCGCCAATCTCGACCCTTCGTTCGTCGATCGAGTACTACGAATTTCTGCGGCGAGTCGACTTATTCGCTGGTAAATCGAGTTTAGATTCACCCCTCGTCTGCACCGCGCGAATAATCGAGTTCTCGACAATCGCAGCGATGGCCACTATGCCTCGCATTCGCGAAAAACAGTCTTGCTGCTTCGATTCAGTTCATTTTGCCGATTTCAGCCGATTAGAATCGATCTTCTTACGTTGACGAACCCGCAAATTTGAGTCGAAATTGTCTCGTACTGCAATACTGGATATTGTTTCCACCGTAAGTTTGTTACCCGATGTGTAATCGCATTGAATGTACAAATTGATCGAAATTGTTGTGGTACTATAATTGTAAGTAAAATAGATTGAGACCAAGTTAAATTAGACGTATAAATTTATATTAATACTTATAATATATTTTTTCTGTAAATTCTATTCTATTTTTTAAATAAATTATTATACATATATACATTTTTGTAATATTATTTTCTGTATATTTTAATATTTTTTTTTTTTAATGTGTTTATCCGGAATTCTCAAGTAAATATTTCGCATTTTTTAACTTTAAATTTTTACGGTAGATTTATTAAAAATTTCTGCGTACATATATTGTTATGTACATATAACTCACCGCGGTTTTCAAATAATTTATCTATATTATCGTTATTATGTTGTCAGTATTTTTTTTTTACAACATCGTAAAATTGGGCGGCAAAGAAGAAAAAAAAAGATTCTCGGGCTTCACTTTTGTACCAAGGGCCCGTTTCTTGTAGCGATATTACAGCTTATTATAAAGCAGTGAAAAACGCTTACGCGACGCGAGCTCGGATTTTTGCAGACGTTTTTATCCTGGTTCGCGAATGCACCGGCGAAATCCACGAAGGACGGCGGCGAAGCGGTCGTAAAAGACGAAATATTGCCTCCGCATCGCGGAGGCAATAAAATCGAAACCAGATCCGCATCGAGTAACGCGAAACAGCCAGCCAGCAGGCCAACCGAAGAATCAACCTGACGAGAACACACGCTGTTTGTACTTGTGTGTCTCCATGCTTTTTCTTCGTACTCGTTCTCTCAGACATTTATCGAGGCTTATGTTATTGTTGTATTCTTCATCCGTTACACACTGTTTGTCGTTCGAGATAAATTATCTCGTCTTGTTGGTCCCGTCAGTTCGTGCGAGATGAAAATCGCTCGTATTTCATCTGTCTTCATTATATCAGTTTTTTTTGAAGTGGAACGAGGAAGAAGGCAAAATCGCGATTGGTGGATTTTAACGATCAAATAATAGCCCTCGACGTCTAGGCGCTTATCGAAGATAAAATTACTTTCACGAAAGGAGCACCTGATAGGTGGAGACACATCGCAATAATTTCAAGAGTGCAAGAAGCTTGATATTTTTACAGTTACACGGAAAGAAGGATTTTGCTGAAAGATTTAAAGTTTTGCTGGATACTGATCAGGGGCCCTATTCTGTAACTGTCTTTACACGCCTACCGACAGTTGTCGGTGTCGTTGCGCAGATATTTTATATAGTAAAAAAGCTGCGCAACGACACCGACAAATGTCGCTAGGCGTGTAAAACAGTTACAGAATAGGGACCCTGAAAATAATTATTAGATCGTAAAACTAATTATGTTGAAATCTAAAAATTGATGAGTAATGTTGCAAAAAATCGTTATTTTTAGCAATCCGTTTAAATTTTCAATAAAATTATTTTTATGGTCCAACAATTATTTTCAGATCTGTTTCCAGCAAAATCGTTTTTTCCATGTAACATTTACATAGCATTTTCGATATTTTTAGTATTGGTGTACTCCTTACAGATAGTATACCTATATTACCTATATATACCTCACAAAGAATTGAACTCTTTGTAACAATATCGAATGTTAGCAATGTGAGCACATTTGAAATCGTTTATTGGAAATATTTACTTTATCTTTCCATTGCTCATGGAGTAGCATGCTTTTTTGCAAACATAGGAATGTACTTTATCCTCGAAGAAGAAACATTCGTAGTATGAGAAAGTATCTTTGTACGTTGCAGCAAAATTCTTGCTTTTTTTAAGGGAACCTCCCTCACAAATCGCGCATCGTTTTCGAGACTCGCTCTACGAAGCACCAAGAGACGAGGATTCCAATCGAATCGAATCGAGGCGGACGTGGGACGTTATCGATAAAAAGGTGAAAGTGCCGACGAGAGAATCTCTGCAAATGTTCACCGAGCACGCTTCGCAAACATTTGTCAACCGCTACAGGCTTAATTCGCCTTTTTCATCGCGCGCTCTTTTCGTACATGTCGGTCAACGTCGAGGCGTTTCGCTCTCGTCTTTCGCTAATTCGCTCCGCGAAACTGGAGCACGTTCCGTAGCCTCGAAGGTATTCCGAGAAATTACCCTCGTGGTTGAGTGCGTTCTCGATGGCCGCAGTAGCCGTTACGTTTACGAGTAAACGTTTTTCCTTCGTTCCAGTACGTTTCTCAACGGTTACCGAAAGTCCGCTCCCAAGACTACGTCTTAAATCGCATCGAATAAAAACGACTGATTTATGCGCCTCTTCCCGAATTATGTACTCGTTTCGAGTCAGGGTGGAAATGTTTTCTTCATTAACGTACATTTTGTGCGCCATTTGTTGCAGACTTTCTTCACTGAGAAAAATTTCCAGACTTTATCCGTTCAAAATGTAACAAACGGATATTTCCGATAGATTTTGATCGTATTTAAGACTATCCGATGAAATTTTAAGACTATCCGATAAAATATTAATAAAATTTTATCGGATAGTCCTATAAATACTTTTCTCTTTGAGAAATTTTTCTGAGTGATTTGTACAAGCTTTGTTGCCTTAGAAGTATGTACTAAAATAAGATATGTGTATATGTATATTAGCACGGAAATAATGATTTTACTAAATTATTAAAAAATTTAATTAAGTACAGAGAGATATCTGAAAATAATTTTGTTGGATTATCAATATAATAAAGTTATGTATAAAGTTCAAGCATAATGAGCAATATCGTAAAAAATTGATGTTCTAACAATCAGTTTGAGTGGTCTATATAATTATTTTGATAGTTGAACGAAATTATTTTTTCAAATCTGTATCTAATTAAATTTTTAGATACTTTGATAAAACTCTTCTTTCCGTAAGATTATTGTTATTTTGGAGAATGTTTCGAAAGAGAATTGATAGAAGAAAAAAGATTGTCGGTAAAATTAAAATAATTTTAATTTAAAAAATCCGAGTTGAAATTTTATTCCCACTTTCGATCTGAATTAGACCTTTTAGATTTATTTTGATAAACAGTCAGGCTTCTATTACTTATAGCTCTTACTTAGAACCTCAAAATTCTACCCAGTAGATTAAATCTTATCTAATTTTCGATGAATTCTTCAAGTTCGATTTGCATTCGGTTTGAATGCAAATCTGCTTCTCGTACAAAAATAGTCTCGTATGATATCATACACTTGACTCACTTTAGTTAGCAAGTCTCTACGTCATTACGTGTCAAAAAGTGAAATTAATATTGACGCTCTCATTCTTAGTTCTTACTTATGGTCAGATATCTCGACCCAAATCAACTTTCGACGCTCATTCATGTGATGCATACTATACAATTTCCTTAATCAGTTCTTCGACAATTGCATAGTACGCGATCACTGATTTAATGAACTTGCCGTACTCTTTCGCTTCGCCACGATTGGCGAAAGCTGAAGAAACGAAACTGCCACGAGCTTTGAGATAATCCGATCGATCGGGTCTGCTCTCAGGGCGAAATGTATCTCGACGATCGAGCCGGGAAGATCGATCGATTCTCCGTCTAACGTCGGCGCGCCTGAATGAGAGACGCGTCGCGTCGCGTCGCGTCGGGGGCGAACGTGAGAGAGGCGGCCACGGCGCGATATTGCAGCTGCAGCAAACGGCAGAGTGCAGCAACCGGTTCGATAATGACGCGTTGAACGGGTAAACGAGGCAGGTAGGCGCGGAGGCGAGAGAGGGAAAACTGAGACGGGACTGTGAGCTGCGAGCTGTGAGGGTAGAGAGGATGGCAGAGGGAGGGCATGAAACAGACTCCGCGGCCTCGTCGGCGCGCATATTGAGCGCCGACGACCGTTAAACTCGACCTATCGTTGTTGCCGACGAAAGGAGAGAAACTGCGAGTACGCGGAGACGATGTTGTTGACCCTTTTTAGGTATAACCGTAATTGATCGATCAATCCTCGATAATACTGGATATTTTTGAAATAATTTTATAAATATGTAATTAAATAGAATTTGATGAAAATCTTGAGTGTGTTATTAAATTTAAAATTATTTTAGATATTCCAATATATTTTAGATACTTATAAAATCTTCTTTGCACTTTCTAGTTCATATTATATATGTTTGTGGTTAAATTTAAATTCGATATATTTTTAAATTATATACTGGCGTATTTTATTTTAGCATGTTGGAATGTAAGCCGAGCTTAATCGTGATGTTAAACGTTGAAAAGTTAACTTTCTCGAAAAGGAGAGTTCCTGAAATAATTGCAGAAGAGGCAAATAACAGTGATATCGATAGTATCCTTCAATTCTATTTTTAAGAATTCTTTTGTGCTATTGAAGAAATTTTATTGACGGTAATGCGTTTTAGTTTGTAAAGCAACGATTATTAAGCAAAAAATCGCTTTGATTGGAAATGAAAACGTGGTCGAGCGCGAAGGTCAGACTTTCATTGAAATTTAAATGATATCCGTAAATATTTGTACGATGTATCGAAGTCGAGTCGGTCACGACTCTGACGTAATTCGCGACCGTTGTGTAACGAGCGAGAATATTCTTCGTAAAGTATTCCCGACGGTGACTACGATAAATTAATGACTTGCCGCATCGTCGAGGTCAACAAACAGCGATGACGAGGGAGTTGCGTTTTGATTAATTTCACTACTTCGACTTCATCGACTGGACAACGTAAATCATAAGAAAGATCTACAAAATTAGTTACGAACCTAGACATGTTAGCAAGGGGGTAACCACTAGCTGAAATATTGTCCCACAGATTACATGATTTCATCTGATTACAAATAATTTTTTTCACTACTGTGAAGTAATTTGGTAAAATATACGTTGGATCGTTCTTGGAGCGAAACAATTGACGATCATTCATATATACATGTGACCGAAAATTACTCGCATGTTAGATCATAAATTTATGATCGAAAGTATATGCAAATATATTTAAAGATTACATCTTTAATCTTTGCCACCAATGTGGGATTTAAAAGGCACGGTCGATTTTTTAATTGTAAATTCTGATATCAATCAATTTAAATCTGTAGAAAATAAATAAAATACAATCCAACTTTTGTGATAGTAAAAATTAATTAAAGCTTTCACAAATATATAGGAATTTTTTAGACTTTTATACAGCCTTGAATAATATGCATTGAAATTCAAAGATCCAGATTGCAGACGAAGGATAAAAGTTCCACATTGTGGAGAGTAAAGTGGATAATAACGGAAATAACCTTATAATAGAGATAGATGAAAGTTATATTTATAACATATAAATCGTGCTATTTAACAACTTAAAAGAATTGCTTACAGAAATTATTTTTCTACTACAGACTTGTACATGGAAAAATCGATTTGAAGTATTTCGAAATTTAGTTAGATACAGATCTGAAAATAATTTTTGTTGAATAATTACGTAGAAATCTTAAATATGATGATCAATACTGCAAATAGTTTTGACTTCTAACAATCAGTTTGAGCATCCTACGTAATTATTTTGATAACTCAACAAAACTATTTTTAGATCTGTAATCCAGTTAAATTTTTTGATACTTTATATAGTAAAACCGTTTGTTCCGTGTAAAACTTTCATTATTTAATAATATGAAAGAATATAAAATTTGATTTGTGTGCATTCGACGTTTTTGTAGAGTTGCGAGGATGTTGCGCTAGGCAAACAACACTGTTGCGAACGGGAGTTTAAAAATAGTGCGTTCGTGTACAAACAGAAAGGGCTGGCAGGTGCATAAAACATCTGGCCGTCATACCTTCGGCCCCGTTTCATAAGTCAATCCGCAAATGCTTGCCAAACAACCGGCTGTGCCGAAGAAGGAAATTAAAAGGAAGACAAAGCTGCTCCAAAATACTAAATGCGTGTATTCATTGCGAACCGATTCCTCAAGGCCTTGAGGAGCGAAAAAAACGGGACACCGGTTACACTCATAAGTGGCTGGCTGTCTCTTAAAAAGCGCACCTGGCGACACATTTTCATGGCCATGTAGACACCACATTTAATAGTGCGAACCTCTTCTTGCTCTCAAAAGATAGGAAAGGTTAAGAACTTGGGAATACAAAAAAAAAAATATGCAGGAGATTGTCAGGAAGTCTCGATAAACTTGGATCTCTCACATAGGAAGAAAACGGTTTTATTGAAGTACCTAAGAAGAGATTTAACTAGTTACAGATTTAAAAATAATTTGATTAAATTATCAATAAAATTTAGTTAGGTACAAATCTGAAAATAATTTCGTTGAATTATAAAAGTCTTCACTGTAGGACCATGTAGAACAATGTAGGACACTCAACCTGATTGTTAAAAAAAACTTATTGGAGCATTATCATGTTTAAGTGTCCTACATAATTATTTCGATGGTCTAACGAAATTATTTTCAGATCTGATTATAACTAAATTTTTAGAAACTTGAGTAAAATAGTTCTTTTCACGTAGATTAGATGCATCTTTACGACTCTTTAATATTTAGCCGTCTACACTGAGAAAAATGGTCTGGTTGGATTAAACAGTAATTCTGGTGGAAAATGGACGAATCAGAATTTTCTGGTTATGTCTATTAGAATTCTAGTTGAGATAACTAGAATTCTGATTAATATAATTATTCTGGTAAAAATAAGAATTCTAGTAGATTTTAAATATAGTATCAACTAGAATTCCGGTTATCTCGACTAGAATTCTAATAAATTTAACCAGAAATTTCTGATTCGTCCATTTTCAATCAGAAATTTTTTTCAGTGTAGAAATATTTTTAAACTTTCTGAACTGTCTTTGAAATTTTCTGCAGATATAAAATTAAACTCAAATAGTTTTCGAAAACAACACATATACTTTCCAAACTAAAACACCGATCGTTGCCGTCGACGATTGTCACGTTATCCCACTGATTATAGCACGCCACATAAATTCGAAACGCGGGGGCGAGATGCGTTATTAATCGGATGCCTAAGCGACACGTTTACGTATAATTTTACAGGCGTGTCGTTAGCGTTACCGACGCCTTTGTTCGCAACCCGCGACCCTAAGTCATTATGGCTGGGCGCGCGCGTTTGTCGGACTATTCAGCGCGACGTTTGTCGCGCCCACCAACACGCTGGGCTATTAACGATGGTCTTTTGTTTCAGGTAAATATGCAGCGTGCGTATTGCTCCCAGTGCCGCGCCATGGTAAGTCCGCTCGTTTCCCAAGAGTTTTATACCCGGGTTAATCCGATCCCTTTTTTTTTTTTCATGCCTTTGAGCGAATATTGCGATGTTTGAATGGGCAACATGGCTGAAACTTGACAAAACTATCAAGTCTAATATTATTTTCTCTGATCATAACTGGTGTTTTCCTGCAAGAGACACTGTCTATGTAATACAGTCGTCATTTTATCTTTGTTTAACATTGACAAACGACAAAAGTGTAATGATTTGTTATGTTACACTGTGTCATCTGTGCCTCCTGCTGGAAGGCACGTATTATAAACATTCCTTATTCTACTTTCTCAGCCCTCAATAGTTGCAACGTATATAAATTCGATTTTTTTATTTTTAAACTCTTTCTGATCTTAGACTTATAAAGATATTTATAAAGTTGAATTTCTATGACGCTACCGAAAGAGAACGCGACGTCCTCAATTCATAGCGAGAATTCGTAGTAGAACGGAACTTATGAATTATGACACAAGCAAAGTCCAGCGTATCGGTCGACGATAACCCTCGTATCAATGATAGACGCAATAAACGGGAGCCTATTTATGAGACGAAACAAACGAGTTTGCGAGCACGAAGGTGGGAGTTAAGCGGAGCTAAACTTTAAGCTGATGTCGCGCGATAAAAGCGCGCGCCCGCGCAAAATCCCGCGAAACCCGTTTCTTTTCTCGCGTGGCGATAAATTAATTTCCTTGGAAATAATTATGCCCGCTCTCCAACTCGCCCACCCGCTATCTGTTTGATTCATCGTGCGATTAGGCGGTAAATGCACGTTCGTCCGACACATACACACGCGTGTGTATACACATAAAGCCCGCATAAGCCGTTCTCTCATCTAGCGGTTACTCACGGTTTTTCTCATATTCGCGGCGGTTTCGCGCGGATGCCACAAACTGCTGCTGTTTTTCCAAGCACGCGTTTATTTCGCTTTCGTTGCGTCCATTTTTGCTCGTCCCCCGTTGCTCTTCCCGTTATTTTTCTTGCGTTGTTACGTTGCATTTTATTGCCGGTAGTTTTTCTTGACCACCATGCGCGACACGCGAATGCAGTTATAGCGGAGCCCATGGTAAATATCAGCATTTTTATATGCTGACGGTGCAACTTATTTGTCAATACGAGGCAGATTATTTTCTTCTCAGTGGAATGCCTCCGTAATCTTTGCGTTATAAGCAATCGCAGGCAATTTTTATCCGCGACATTTTTTTCGCGACTTCCAAGAGACTTTTGATATGCTAATACTTTGGAAACGCAAATAAAATGTAATTTTTTTCAAGAGAAATTTATGTGTCGACAGTATCTTAAAATAACACACACTACCAAGATTTTTTAAGTGCACTACATTTTAGACGTGCTCTTTTGTCTTTCAGTTTGTTGACGAGAGATTATGAAGGAAGAATAGGTTAAACATGCAAATATCGCGGGCTCTTTTATAAGCAACGAGCTTTAGAAAACGCTAAACACGCGTCCAAAGCGCCCGGCTGCATTATTTATGAAGCCGCATTTATATCTGTTTAACTACTCGTAACTTTGCCGAATTTCTGAATATTCCGTATTCCGCGCGGATTTATAACCGTAGGTAGGAATATTCGAGAACGTGACAAAAATCTCATCGTATGTATACTATGATCATATTTTTAGGATTTAAATGAGAACACTAATGATTCAGCTCATTATCCATTATATATTAAAACAAAACATATTTTCTCGTTACAAATAGTTCTATTTTTCTCAATTTTAGTATTGCATTTTTTATTATATTTGCGAAACGAAGATAATTAAAATAACACGTTTCACATTTCGCATAAGAAATAACGTTCATAATTAAAATTGTAAAAAAATAGATACATAATATTATGGAAAATACTTGAATTAATTTTACTTTTGAAAATAATCCGGGATCTTTTTTTAACACGTAATTAAACTTGTTCAGAAAATTTGGATGATATCATATCAGTATTGTGGTCATTGTTTCATTAATGTCTTATTGATGCACAACATCTGTTTTTTTATTTCCTTTAAACTTTCGCTCTAACAAGCTTACTGTGCATGAACCTGCCTATCGTTACGATAACCCCGCCATTCTTCTCTTTGTATCGTATACACCCGGGGTTATCGCTGATCGGTGAACGTAAAATGAAGCTCGTTGTTTCCGGGTAACACACGATGTCGTGATCTCGTTGTGAAATGAACATTTTTCCATTTCCCGTAGGGATAAGTGATCACCCAGTCATTTGAATTTATGGACTCGAGCTCAATACATTGCGGATGTTCACACATATTCATGTATCATATCTTTATGTATGCACATTTTTGTGAATGACAACGCAATAGACATTTAAAAAAAATGAAAACAAAATATGGTTCAAAGAGAATAAGAATTAGAATAAAATTAGTAAGGATAAAATCTTTAATAAAGAAACAATATTTTCCTTTGTCGTAAATATATTGACGTAATCTTGAATAAATGCGATTATTATTACGGTTCTATTGACAAAGTGACGTTATCGAGTCGAGAGAGATGTATGTGTAAGCATAAATTTTCCGTCTCTTAGATAAAAGTATCGTAACTAATGCAAAGGATTATGAGTGGGTTTGCGTCAGAAATAATCTCTTTAAAATTACAACGAAGTATTTATTTCATGATAACGTATATATGACCACATCTGAAATATAAAGTACAGATATGATAATAATAATCTAATAATAAAACACAAGTCGATAAATTAATAAGTGTGACGTAATATAAATATCAAAATATTGTTAAATTTTTTTAAAAGTCTTTTTCCTTAAAATCATTTATGTTCTGTGCATTTCTTTTCTTCAAAATATTAGCAGCACTTAGCTAAATAATGATCTATATTCTTTCCTTTTTTTTAAATACATAACTTTATAAGTACTTTTTAAAGATATTAAAGTATGTAAGAATCACTTAATAATTTTTGTACCTGTAAAAATAATGAAAATTAATCCGGAATGGCTCATCGTGCGTAGTCAAGAATCGGAAAATCATCGTTTGTAACTAAAAGTTAAAGATTATAGTAGTTTGTCATATCTTTGTTATATTTTTATCATTTAATGAATATATATAATAGTTCAACATCTTAACATTCAGACCGTAGTAACGCTTCGTATTTAAAGTAATATAACCATAAAATTATAGTCACTTGAATCATTTTTATGGTAATTTCAACTATTTTATGGTTATCATAACTATAATTATAGTCATTTTTAGATTCCCAACTATATACATTTGTTGCTAGAATATATACATAGTTACTGTTATTATTATTATTATAGCAGTAATAATCATAATTATAGTAATATATAATTATAGTTACAAATACCAAACATTTTTCTCTCAGTGTAAAATCAATAATCTCTAGAAATGCAGAATGGACACACACCACTCGCTTATAATTCGGTCAGATCTGGTGAGTAATCGTTATATCTCGTCACAGCCATTTCACGCAACTTCAGTACAACATCGTACACATGTAACCCGTAATCGTTGCGTTATCGCGTTATCGCTATTCCGACGGCACATACCAACCGCGTTATCGCGTATCACGAGTACGTTGACTCTCACTAACGCGCGCGCAGAAGCCACCCGCTATCTTCGTAGCTAACTTCTCACTATGAGCGTTATCGTTGTAGACGGGTAGATATTGCGATTGTCGACCTCCACAAAGATGTAGTAAAAGGCCAGCTGACGTCAGATCATCGTTGCGCGTGTTAGTTTAATGTTGATGCCACCAACGACTACAATATTCTCGTTAATCCTCTGTTCCGCAAGTAGGAAACCAGGGTAGATGGTGGAAGGCCACTCAAGGTCACCAGGTATTTTTAGAAAGTATAACGCTTGTGATGTAATATTTTTAGAATCACTTCGCCGATAATCATTCACCGATAATAACACTTGCACTCACTTTTGGAAGAACCTGTTTCCTCCAAAGGCTTATAGAGATTTTATATTATTTTTTAGATTCATTCATCAATCCCACAAGATAACAGCTCAAAGATGAGATATTGATTTTATGGCACTAATAAACAACGTGTCTCTCTCGAAGGTAATGTCTTTTCCGATATCGCGACGGTTAAAAAGGCCATTTGTAAGGTGTAAAAATTCACGCGACATAGGTGCGACATTGTGTTCGCCGCTGACAATCGATCGATGTCGCCCGTCTTCGCTTATCCTGCGTATCTTGGACTCTCTGGAACTCGCTTCGGAGAAAAGCTGTCAAACCAGATTTCGCACCGGTAAATCCAGTTCCGGGCAGGTCTCTCTTTCTCTCTCTTTTTTTTCCCCCCCTCAACGTAAGACAGAGTATTCGGTTCATTTGGCTTGCTCTATAGAAACCCGCAGGAGTTCTTGTATGCTATGAACGGCTGAGGGATAAAGAGCTAGGCTGGTGCACAAAAGAACCTGTTTTGTAACAGGTACAGGATAAGCTTTCCGCGCTGGTAACGTGCAAAAGCGTCGCCGCTCTTGTATCAGGTCGGTTGTAACCCGGTTGTAATATGCGTCTGGCACTCTCTCTTTGGTACTGATGCTGTCGAATAGTTTCCCAGACTTCCTCGTCGCATCGGCATTCCGTGCACAGCCAAAGCCCCTCGAAACGTAATACGTTGCGTTACATACACGTTTCCGGCAGGTCTTTCGTAGTTGCACGCAACGTGATAACATTATATCTCTCCAATGTATTCCTTTGAAGTGTTTTTTTTTTTTTTTTAATGAACGAGTAACGGAACTTATTTCTTATCTTATTTCTTGATTAATTTAAAGCGAATTTTATTATAACACAAGAATTATTTTAATTTTGAAGTCTGTGAGAAAAAAGATCCTTATGAATCTTTCATCATCCATGTCATTGTAAATCACGTTGCTATCGTAAAGGTATTAAAACCAAAATTTTTTAATCATGAAAATCGATAACAGTGTGGCACGGTATATGGAAACTAGAATTTAGAAATCACAGAAATAGATATCATCCGATCATGTTACACATCCATTAAAACTAAAATTTCAAAAATCGCGAAAATAGCGTTCGATCAAGTTTTTATAGAAGAACACTCCATTTATAGGGAAGAATATTTTAATTTTCTATAAAAAAGTACTCATGTATCGTTGATCCGGTATTTATGGCATTCCTGTACAAGCGACGAAGTAGGTCACGTTGAAAAATATGCATTGAAACCGATCTCAACGTGGTCGACAGCGTGTAATCTACTTTGTTAAGGCCGTTTAAGTGCCCTCGACCACCATTTCTAACATCGCGAGCTTTTCCCGCGGCGAAAACACCGCTGCTGATGATGCACGCACACTTCGGAAGAACCGGCCTCGCCACAATGCAGGCGGAAACAGGTTTTGGAAACAGTCCCTTGAAATGCCGCGTGGCAGTTTGCCAGGTCCGTAATACGTCTACACCTAATGTCCATTCGCCCTCCGTCTCCCTGTTTCTGTCTTTCCTGCTTTTCTACTTCAGCTCATTCTCCCGAGATGTGTACGCAGCAGTTAATTCTCATCGCAGCTCTCCTCAACAAGCGACTCGTAAATAGCCCGTTTTTATCACCACCTATGCAGCTGAACGAGAGCTGTCGACCTTGGCGGTGGTACCCAGTATGATCGAAGCGTCCCATCGCGACCATTTCGAGCAAGGTTAAAAGAGTTATGCCATATTTGCAATCTCGCTAATTCCTAGTCTCGATCAACGAGCAATCTATTGAGAAATTTAAATATTTACGAGTCAAAAATATTAATAACAATTAGCAGCGAGCACTGATTGAAATTACGTGTCAAAAACGTCTCTTTAAGTAAAACTCGTTCTTATTCAAAAATCTTTCGAGAAAAGATTCATAGAAGGATAAAATAAGAGAAGAATTATATTGTAAAAGAATAATATCGATTCAAATAAATATAAATTTTATGGAAATTAAAAAAAAATAAAGTTTAATACTTTTATTTTTATCTTATATTTAGTTTCAGAAAAGTCGCGACAAACAAAATTGAACTTGAGTATCGAGATAACTATGAAGGAAATCTTCTTTGGATCGAGATCAGGATCGGATCGTGACAAGTTTCATCTCGGAGTTGGGAATAGTTTTCTCAGGAAAGATATGGTGGTAGGCGGTCTCATCCCTGACAATTTCGTTGATTTAAAGTGGGAGAAAGATAGAAATTCCGGAATTCCTGAAATGGAAACAGTCATCTTACCGTTAGTTCCATCGTTAAGTAACTCATAGTGACAGTAACGATTCCGGTACGTCGGTTTAAACCGCCTGGAAACCGGGGCGACTTCCTATTTTTGTTGACCCTTTGCAACAGTTGTGAATCAGATGTACTTCAGAAATAATGTTGATGAACAGTTTGCGACTACATAATGCAAATCACTTTATTTCCATTTTGCCTACAAGTCACTCTTTTTGTCGTCTTTATTCCACCTATTATGCGAATTTCTTGTGTGTAAATATCTATGGTAATTGATGTACACTAATCGTTTTCCTCATACAAATTGATCCGTATAGTAAATGAGAATCTAGCCTCGAGGCGCCTGTCTGATTTTGATGTGAATTAACGGCTGTGAGATATCTTCACGACCTCGAAGAAATCAGTTGTACACATATAGGGTGATCAATAGAGTTTCCTTCTAGTTTTTAAATAAAAATTAAATTTTAAGATTTGTCACATAAACGATGAAATAGTATAATACGATATATAATATTATTGATTAAAATAAAAATTTGTCTAAAAAGCCAGAGAAATATTACCTGTTAATACTAATTTTAAAGAATAGTTCTGTATTAGAAAATTCTTCAGTGTTCTATACTCTTTATCTGATGATATATATGTATATAATAATGATTTTCTTAATAAATTTAAAGTTTTTCTTTAAGTAAAAGTTTGATGAAAACTGTATATCTTTGTAACTAAATACCAAATTAAGATTCTGTTAAAGTAAACTTTACTTAGAAATTAAACGAAGAACGAAGTTCTTATCATCTCTTTTGCATCTCTTCGTTTACCGTATTTTCTTCGATCGAGCACAGCCCGAGAATTGTTGACCTTTCGACGTATTTGCCAAGGGCAAATAATTCGAATCTTTGACGCGTCCGAACACCCCGTATACCGCGCTCGCTTGACGATGTAACTCGCAGTTACCGATAACAACCGACCGGTCGACCGCCCTTACGCAACGTGCTTAGAGTGCCGGCAATTAAGGTAATTGCATTCCACGCGCATGGTACGTAGGCGAAGAAGAAAAAGAGGCAGACCGAGACGAAAGAACGAGCGCGCGTGGAGTGATTTGCAAGTCAAACTTATCTACCTACCTACCTGTCTCACCCGCTCGCTCGTGAAAAAGAGAGAAAAAGAATCGAAAGAGGAAAAATCGACGTGGTGCGGCTCGTGTTTCTAACGAGTCGAAGACCTTCGCTATGACAAAAAGGAGGAGAAGACTGAAAATTATTCCCCACCGATATTATTAAAATGAGAAAGAGAGGTCAGTGCAGATCTGTCGACTTTTTTCAGCACTCGGGGAATTATCAGCCTGGTTTGTTGACTCGTCGTGACAGTAATCATATTTGTGCTCCAAATCGACATGTTTCCTTCTGGGAAACGATCGGAGGGTGAGCGAGCAAATTGGTAATAGTCACGACGATAAGTTGGGATTCCTCAAGACAGGCAATCCCTCGACAAGTTCTGTCTTCAGTCTATAGGTTGTATTTAGAAGCGGCGCTTCTCCCTTCCCCGTTAATGGCACTCCGGGTCCCTCCTCCACCCTCATCGGCCTTTGTGCCCTATGCGATTTTATCCGCCGATCTCTGTCTCCTTCTTGCACTTTGTATAAGTTCTCTTTCTCTCTTTCTCCCCTTCGTTTATTCATTCGCTCCGCTTCTTTCTTCTCTGTATTTCTCCGCGTTGGCACGGCGGCTTGCCTCAAAGAGCACTCGCAAGGGACGAAGGGAGGAGGAACAGAAACTGGAGTCAAACCGGTTCTTAAATGGGCACCGTAATTATTTCCTCTCTGACTCGACAAAGGAAAAAAAGAAACGGAAAAGAATCTGGAAGAAATGTGGCTATGGAACTCACAGGCGATGTGTGTTCGAATGTGGACTCTGAAACGAGATGCGTGCGAGATGTGTGAAGGTATCCCGTTCACGCTATTACTTTCTTAAAAACAAAAGTCGTATGAGTCATGAGTCCAATCTAGATCGTACAAGGTCCGATACTATATAAATAAAGTCATTTTTTTTGTAAATAAAAGAAATTATAAGGATATTTAATTTATGAATATTTAATTTCTTTTGAAATGCCAAAGAGGATTTAAAACTTTATCCAACGTTTACGGCAGCGAAAATTATGTAATGCCAAAAATGCAATAATTTACAAAGCTGTTCAAGTATATTGCAGATTGAAAAATTTTAATTTAAATAAAGTAAATGAAGATTATAAATAAAATTAATTTACGGCTCCAAATACAACAAGAATAAATCCAGTACAAGAAAATTACCCAAGAAGCTCCTGTCTATTTAATATTACAATCATATCAATTAATAACACTTTTCGTGATTAAGACATCTTTGTGATGATTCTCGTCTGACAATAATTGAACACGAATGCATGTCGATAGAGAAACATGTTATTTTCTCAGCTATTTTCGTTTATTATGTCTGCTTTATGCGGATAAGCACAGCACGAGGAAAAAGAGAAACACAAAATTACGATTCAAGCCATCGACGCGCATTGATGGCACGCCTTGCGTAAATCTCGCAACGGTTCTGAGCTGTTTGTCTACTCCGGGGAAACCGGAGGGGAAGATGATTTGTTGTCTTCCATGAATAGCTATTAGATATACGTTGAAGAGTATCAATCAGATTACAATACATATTTCCAGAAAATTTGATCTGAAAAGATGGATTTTAGCAAAATTTATTTTTTTTAAACTTAATTATTAAAAATTTATATAATGTTGAAAATTGTATGATATTTAAACGCAAAAGAAATTAGAAAAAAAATCGATTTATCAAATTCGACTGTAATTCAGGTTATTTATTTAAGAGATTTAGTTGATGCATAATTATTGCAATATTTTTTTTAGAATTAAAAGGATACTTCAAAAAATATCAAGATATATTGAAATATAAAAAATAAATAATGTTATAGCTAGAAAATGTATTAATTAGTCTTGTATAAGACCAGACGTCGTAAGGAACGTTCTATTAAAATAAATGTTGTAATAGTAGAAGCTCTTCTTTCCCTTTAAGTCGAGTCCTTATCATCTTTCCATTTTGACGTATGCCTCATGAGGCAGTTCATAGGGTGGGCAATGGAAAGTCATGCCCTCGTTGTCTGGCGTACACGTGCGGGAAACATGATCGCCTCCGGCATACCCTGGTCTCGAATGTCCTTCCTCGTAGGGACGCAGGATTGAAGGCAATAATCTTGGTGGTTTGCGTAATCATTGGCGAAGCGCACCGAACAGAATACGTATCCGCAGAGACGCACGTTCAAACGCTGTGTTTAACGCATATATCTTCGTGTAAACATGATATTATTCAACATATCACATCTCTCGTTTACACGACAACGTTTCATTAAGAAATAGTCATGGGTATTTCCGTTTCAGGAGATGTGAGCGACCGTTTGAGAGCGGGTTAATTGCGCCGAATGTATAATTTATACCGGCATAATTCCGCGCGTCAAAACCGTCTCGACATTTATCCGAAGATCGGAAAATTGAATTTGAATGCCATGCATTTAAGACGAATTGATATATGCCGGGGTGAATTTAATTCCGACTTCTCGATATAGAAACGAATCGTTTTAATGTATTCCCCGGCATATATCTCGTGTGTGCGGTGATAAGATTAAACACGATCGCGCGGTGTCCTCGCGCGATCGATGCGATTTGAGCGTGTCGTCGACGTGCTTCCCGCAAAAATAGATAATTAATCATGGATCGACCTCGTTTCGTTCCCGTCGCCGTAGTCATTTCCACGTCTCGTTTTCCACGTCTCGTTTTCCACGTCTCTCTAACGTCGATCATCGATGTGGATGTTCATGTCACTGTAGATCAGCTTGCTAGAAATTTATCAAACGATCAATTGATTTCCGTATCTGGGTACTCAAATGCAGGCACGAATACACATCCGAATCGTCGAAATTTCGATAAAATATCACGACACGTGAATCACTAACTGAACCTCTAGATTTTAACGGTCATAAAGATAGCTTGATTTAGTGATGTGTTTCTAAATGCACTTGGTACGTGTAATGGTTCGTTTATTTTCTTCTCGATTTAACCGTCTTGAATCAAGCCGCTGGTACGGTTCTTAACAGTGAGAGTGCAGTGACTCACAGCTAGGAAAGTGTATACAAGGTGCTCTATAAAGCTAACATCTTCTACGTTTGAGATGTTTGTGTTGATTATTGCAATGGAATGAAAAGTGCTTATGTTCATTTCTTAACCCTTAACTGTATTGTCGTGAAAAAATGTTACACTTGTAACATTATGTGCCCTTATTCTTCAAAGACTCTAATAAAATAAAATTTATTAATCTTGAAAACATTTTTATTACTTATATCTTTTAAACTTTCATTTATTTATTTTTATTTAAAGCTAATAATAGGAATTAATAATCAGTCTTGCGTTGATTTGATTTACAGTATAGTTAATAAATGTTCTACTAATTGTGAGTGAAATTTGATATGGATGCTCGACATCAATTAAGGATTAACCACAAGTCAGAGATTAGCGAAACATTCAACATTCGGAAGTTGAATAGAGGCAATGTAACAAACTACGATTAAAGATAATTACTTTCTCGAATCGACGAAATGGAGATTGATTGAAATAGAACGCTCCGTATATTATGTACGTCGCAACAATACCGTTTCTATCGATTCTACCTTTGAACTTTCGTTTGGAGAACTTGAGACTGAAATATTTGCAAAAGTATTACCGCGCTACTTCGGAGCAGTACCGAACAGAACCCGTGACTTCGCTCTTCACCCACGGCGAAGTCGATGGCTCACGTGCCGCACGCGCAGATACACATAACCGTGTATCACGGAAAAACATAATTACATCCCCGGCAAATCGGCCAAGCCGATCGAACCCTATCCGCTCCGTTTCACATGCAGAGTATCCGAGCGAAGGTATTATATTCAAGATCGATTCGAATCTCACCGCATTAACTCTTGCCTTCTCCTCTTCCTCCTTCGCCACCGAGTGTGATCCAGATCGCGCGCATGGATCTCATGGTAAAGTCACGCGATCGTAATGCGGTGCCATTAACCCAGAATTCCCCGAGCCACGGGGACGTAGGAGGAAGAAGAAGAAGTCATTCTCTTTCTTCCTCGTCACATGGATTCCCTCTCCTCTTTCTCCTCATCACGCCGCGACGTGTTTCTCCGTGGATGGAATTTCAGGACGGAACGAGTGAGTTACCTTGACGAGGTATGCCAGCTCCGCTGACCAGGGACCGGGGTCTAGAATTACCACTCGACCGGGTCGATCCAAGAGCGGGACCAAAAGAGGGGACGGTCGGCTCCCTCGGAAACACCTAAGGGTCGGATCTCCTCTCGTCTTCCTCTCGTTCTCCTCTTCTCATCATCGACATGCTTTCCTACATCATCAAAATCGGATAATTGAGCCTCCGGAGTCTCTTTGAGTTATCCTTTTCATGCGCGCGCTTCGTTATCCCTTCCGACGTATATGAAATTGCCAATATTGTCTATATGCATCTCGGAAATTATTATGAAAATTGCTTTGGATATGATATTGCTTTTAGATATGATAGAATTTACAAGGGTGCGACTCTCAATATTAAGTCTGATGACTATATGTTTTTGTTTATTTAATTTCACAACGAATAAATAGCTTTTTGCCAATATTAAATTTGACGTTAATATAAAATTAAAATTCCATTCTGTACAGTCATTCAATATCGATATTGAAACTTTGTTTAAAATCTTAAATAAAAATTGAATATAAAATATAATTTTGGAGTTCCTTTAGTTTCTATATTTTTCTACACTGTTAAATTCATGACGTTAAATTATATCCAATTTGAGTTATTTTTAATCATTTCTATAGATCATTACTACTATTCAGTATATCGTTAATTTAACTGTGAAACAATAAAGGTAAACAATTTAACTCAAGAAAATATATTAAATTTGACTTAAATTTAATTTATTATTTACTAAATGCTTACGTTAATATAGACGATAATTATTTTGAAACTAATCACAAAAATGGAATGATTTACATTTTAAGACACATGGAAGTTAAAAATAACAAAATGTTATTTTACTCGAGAGATTTGGTTACCATTGTTCCTTTGACATGTAACAGCGTAGTTTAAAGAAACTTACGTTACTATTACAAAGTTTGCGGAGACTCCATGCTGGCAGAACAGCTGGAGATGCTTTCGGGAGACGAGCTCATAATTTTGTGTAACGTAGAAACAATGAACGATCGTAAAAAACAAAAAAAAAAGAAAAAGATATAAACCGAATCATCCCATTTCTCGGGGTTTAACGCACTCTGGGAAGGGAAGCGAGAGAGAGGTTCCCTGTCGGCAGTGGAAAATAACAGAGAGAAACATGGGCCACATGATCGTTAAAATTGCCCACGGACGACGAACCACGAATCTGACCATCGCCGCAGGTAACGTTGGACCCTCATCCTATTTCCCTAACTCGACAATGTATCTCGAATCGCCTCCAATCGAGAAAGATCAGTGGGCTCTGCACGGCCGTTGCTGCCGCCGCCAATGTCGACCACTTCAGGATTACGATCGATCGGATCGCGGGCGGTCGGAATCCGACCGTTGGAGAAACAAAAATTCTTAAGGGTCCGGACTGAATCCAGTGCCGCGGTCAGTTCGGCGAAAACGGGGCCTGCGGACGCCCTCGAGGAACCGGTTTTACGCGCCGGCCGGTTTGTGCGATGAAACACGAGGACGCGCGATCAGAGGCTGCTTAGGTATCCTGGGTCGTGTACCTGCACGAGGACGAATAGCGAATCGAGAGAAATGAAGGGTCCTACCTGCACCGTGCAGAGTCACGAAGTGTGGCCGCCGTCGCCGCCATAAAATCGCTTCTGCGGAACTTGAGCTCCCCTCCCGAAAGAAGGGTTCAAACCATTACTTGTTCGCCGTTCGATTCGCAGGTCGAAGGGTGCATGCCACTATGGTTCATCGAAACTTTCTCATAGGGCTCACGCTGGTAGAAAACGAAACTTCGCCTGAGACAAGGCCGATCGACCAATTCGACACGCAAACCCGAAGTGTGTACGCGCGTGATGAGAAGCTTAAATGCGTGACGTGTCCAATTGTGTGCCTCACGCATTTGTACCTCTTTTTTTTATTTTGCAACAATCGCGTACAATAACTACGAAGCGTCCACGCGACAAAACGAAGATTAACAAAGATTACCCGGTTCCACCAATAAAGATTAAACTTAATCTCGATTCAGTATACTTTCTCTTCATCTTTTTCTAATTATTCAAATTTTTAGAATTAGAAAAAGATGAAAAATGAGTTGAGATTAAAGTTAATCTATATTGATGGAAACTGGCATAAAAATTCTAAAGAACAGATTAAAGAACCCGACTGAGGGTGCGGTAATTAGTGCGCAAAAAATTTCCAATAAAGAATAATTTAACTTCACAATAAAAAAAAACCGTACATTCCGGCTTTATTCAAATCATCTTCAGAAGTGACACGTAACAGTTATTTCCATTAATATGTTCTAAGTATTTATCAAGTGAAACATCTTTCTATATCATTTAGAAGTGCCTCTTCATTATAGTTTAACCTGATAATTAATGTATAACCTGATTGTGAGTGAAATGTCAATGTAAATTGTAAATGAGTCCGTAATTTTGAAACTTTGCCGGTGTTAATATAAAATTCATTGAATAAATTAATATATAATATCGAATAAGTTGACGTATCAAACATTAAAACGAAAATGTATCATTAGAATAGTTGAGTCACACAAAAGTCAAAAATCAATAAGCTAAGAATATATTGTCGCCGTCTGTCTGACGAAATGCAAATTTATTCCTCGTAATATTACATTTAGTACACGTTATTTTCGTTGATATGTCTACAAATATTAACATTTATCAATTATTAATCATACACATCTACAAATGTGTTAAAAATTATGTTAACGCTCAGATGCTGTGCCAGTAATATCCTGACATCGATACGCGATTTAGGAACGATTCGACATTAATTGGTTCCCGGTATTACCGGATTACCATGCCCGATTAATGGAAAAGCGTTGCCCACCACGGCCATTACGACGGGATGCCACGTGTTAATGTCGATTTCTGAAAAGCATGATAGCGGATACCGCTCTATCTGACCACCCACGTTATGGCAAACGAGCATATCCCGTTGCAACCGCGGCTCGTAAAGCTCACGGTATCGGTTACAGCGTTACAGCGTTACAAGGTGTTCGATGCGGCATCCGATGTCGCAAAACTGAACACACGGTCTGTCCAATGCGATTCAATTAGTAGTGCGCCAATCAGAGAGGATTCCGTTGTCTACGTTGCATCTGGCTTGATTACGTTTTGCGTCCAGCAGTAATGTATGCGTATTGTGCAAGGACAGTATCTGCGTATTCCATATTCTGCGTATTCTACTTCCTATATGCAGCCTTTATTAGTTATCGCTCGACAGCTATGTACATACGATAGAAAATATCATTGATTTTTAGCTTAATAAATCGAGAATAATGTAAGACGTATATGGAAAATGTAGGGACGTTGAGAATATACTCACAATCAGTAATTTATGTAAAACATCAAAATATCATGGCAATGCCATTTAATAATCATATGTATATATTACTATTATAATGATTTAATATTAACTTATCTGTATGATTGTCTTCCTGCATTTTTTATTGTTTGTGCATTACAAGAAATTACGATCATCTCTCCTTCAGCTGCTTTATGAGGTCATAGTTCCATATAAGAATTTTTAGTAATATGATGACGTTTTTAATTAGCTGTTACAGAAAAATATAACAGTACACTGGAAAAAAAAAAATTTTTTTAACAAATAATTGTTGTGTAGTTTTGAGTAAATATTTATTAAATGTAAACATCGGTGTATATTCATTTGGTACAAAAACATTAATTTACTTTAGCTATCATTTTTAGAGTAAATATTTATTTGCTACATATAAATAAATGTTTACTTGGTAATAAAAAGAAATATGTATAAAGATTTAGTAAATTTTTTTTAGTATATATAACAAAATAGTGTCTTTTAGGCTCTATTAAAAGCACAAGGCCAAAACGTTTGTCTGTGAGAAACTTTAGTGACAGCTGGTGAAACGATATATCATTCTCGATCGCCGATCACACTCGCGCTGCATCCTGCGCAGAATCACGACCGTGTGCGACTCTCACGCGTCGCAATCGTCGTCCGGTCACTCAGTTTCCTTCTGCGATTCTCGCGAGACACAGTTCTCTTTCCCCTTCCCGACGTTATCATCGGTGCAATCGACGTGGATGCGACAAAGAAAACGTTCGCTTTGTTAATTCAATCCGAGTTTTTCATCGCTAATGAAAATAACATACGCGTTTCGTCTCGCCGCGGAAAGCCAATTAATCTAGAAAGCCGAGAGGCACCGGTTTAATGAGAACGCCCTCATTTACAATATCGCGCAAAGTGTCGGAATTCCAGTTAGGTTGGCGGAATCACGAATCACGCAATCACACGTGCCGTTAATAGAGTCGTTGTTTGTTCATTACCTGCTCGCGTCCGCGGCTGTCGTACGCGGTGTTAAAAGTCTCGCTGACGGTGCCGGCGGCATTTAATTACGAGCGAAGGAGACGAACGAGGAGGCTTCACTGAACGAGAGTCTCCTCCCTCGATGTAAAGACTCTTGGCGATTTTTTGCGATCCGTCGGCACGGCGCGGCGAAGGAACGATGGAAGATTCAAGATCGGGCTGACGCGCACGGATCGCCCGCTTCGGTCGCGCTCGTGCTATCTCGTGGATTCTCGGATGGATTCGCGAGCGTTCGTGCCTGCGCTTGACGGTCGCCGGCCCGACATAGAGCCGTGCGAGTATTATCTGCAAATCGGGAGTGATCGCGACGCGTTCGCGCTCCGATCCGGGGATTAACGGCTTTTCCTCGTATCCGCCGATCCACGTTCCGCAGACGATCGCGCGTGCCACGATTCGAGTGCTTCCGGTTGGTCCTCCTGTCGGAAACGCGGGTGTCCCGAGTGCTCGGTCTCGAGCGATTCGCGAACGGCACGAAGTTGGTGTTGCGTGGTGCAGGCGATAAGAGTCCCAGGAGTTCTCACGTTCTTTTTTTTTTTTTTCTGTGACATGGTGATTACACCTGCCAAAACGGATTACACGTTCACCGCAGTAACAGGAGACGAGAAGGCAGCACGTTGCTCGTCGCAGGTAACGCGCTTCGCTCTTTAATATTCTCGCGATTCGATTAAATCTCCGGGTACGCCGTTCGAAGCGATCTTCTGTGCATTCTGCGAAAAATATGGCGGGTATTCGACGCAAGGTCACGGCGCGCGGAAAAATGAGAAGCGGAAGAATTACGTATCGGGGATATTAGTAGATACGGGTTACGTAAGAACAATTTTTTTTTCATAATACGCTTAGCTGCGCATTAATTGCGCAAGGCGAATTACCAGATAAAAAATATCTCGCAACGCGTGTTTTTTTTTGTTTTTATAAAATTGATTACGTTTACTGCGAAACATGTGTTTTGATAACAATGTATTCGGTTGCTTGAAACGAATAATATAAACATGGTAGAGTGAGATTTGAAAGAATTCGAATAATAAATTGGATAAGAATTTTATAATCATTAATTACGTGTATAAAACTTATATTTTAGAAAAAAATATTCCTATTATTTTTTAGAAGAAATATATGTCTTTAATTAGTAAATATTCGTTTATATCTCAATTGTTTCTATTCTAATAATGACCTTTACAATGTGTGCGAATAATTCATTTGAAATCAAATAAATTATTAATTATTAATTACTGTATTCTGAAAGTTCCAAGTAAATTAATACTGTTATTAATTGTTATTAATTATTATTATTACGTATTAAATTTGTTATCGATTAATTATTGCATTCCCGAAGCATATTAATAAAATCGAGCAGTAGAACTTTCCCTAGAGAGCCAGTGATTCTTCATTACTAGGTCTTTACCATTCAACCTTGAAAAATCAATAAGTATCATTTTCTCGAGCGAAAAAAAAAATACCGAGAGAGATACTTTAATTCTTTTATTAAATCTTCCCTTGCTGTAATGTTATTGACAGCGCTCTTTCCGAGCCCGCCACAAGTTTGACGTTCCAGCGGTAAAATACACAGTGAAAAAAGAAAGAGAGAGAGAGAGGAGGAGGAGGAGGAGGAGGATGTCACGTTCGAAAAGCTAGCACCACGTCGGACTTTTATCCACGCGGGCACGCTGTTGCGTCGGTGAAAATTAAAACTTTTACGGGGGGGGGGAAAGCTTCGGAAGCACGCGGAGAGGAGAGAGTTCTTTTATGAGCGCGCGGCCGTGCTCGCGGTTCGTGGAAAATAAACGACGACAAACCCCATTTCGCGTCGTGGCTGCATTCATCTCCCTCTCCCTCCCGCCTCCCATTTGCATCACCCCCGCTTTCGTTCATTCGTTCCGTTCGTTCGTCCGTTCATCCGTTGGTCCATCCGCCCGTCCATCCGTCGAAAGGGGCGGAATTTATATCACGTATTTCCCTCTGGGCTCCGATATGAAAAGGAATATCGCGCGCTCTCGCCTGCCGCGATATTCAATCGACTTTCAATTGTTGTCGAATGGAGACCCATCGAGGTCTCGAATTAAGTGCGCGCGCTCGGTAGGGCACGAAACAAATACAGCCCCGGGGATTTAAAGTGCATCAACCCTCGTGACGGTGGCGGGGGAGAAGGAGGAGGGTGCGTAACAGTAGAGGGATACCGGTGCAGCGGCAACCAACGGCAACCAACGGCAACCAGCAACAGCAGCAGGTGGTGATGCAGCTCACGATTAAAAAGAAGATTGCCTTGGCACGCAGTCAAAAAAACGCGCGCGGAGGCATTTCCACCCTCACTACTTTGTGAATACGTGATAGTGTAACGAACCGATGCGTAAGGTTTCTGCGAAAAACCCAGCGAGGGTTTTTATCTCTCTCTCTTTTAGCGTTGCAAAGCGGCAAGATTAGATTAGAGCTCGCGTTTCGAAGGCAAGCGGTGGTAGCTGACCGTTCGAAAGTTGCAGAAAATACGTTTGCAGATAGCAGGGGCTACTTTTAAATATTTGCAATTCAGTAAGAGCGATAAAACCCGCTCTATTTTATTAACAAAGTGGACATATCTTGTTTCAAAGTCGGTATGCTGATACGTTAAAAAATGAGCAAAACCTGTTTGTGAATATTCTACGTATCGCGAATGATATTATCAATGATATTAGTGTTCGTAGTTGTTCTTGTTTTCTTGCGAGAGGAATACACCTACATGAAGGTATATAAAGCATTTCGTGCACGAACCGTTTATTTCGACATCGACGTAGATCGAATTTTATTGAGCGCGATAAACTTAATGAAGACATAAATCCGCGTAATCAAGACGCGAAAAGAATGGTTAAACCTGATTTATATTTGGCGTTATATAAAGTTGTTTGGAGAGAAATGAATGATCGTACGACGTTGTTTCTCGTCGCGATTTTTAACGAGACGTAAATCTCATTATGCAATTCACGTAAGGTGCGCGCAAAGTATCATTTTTCTTCGCGTGTCGCTTTTTTTTCGCTTCTTCCTGAAGGGGTACCGAACTCGGTCGCGTCCCTGCATCGTGCAGGACCTCCGGCGAACCCAGAAGCGGTCGTCCTTCAGCGAAATAATTGCGGAACACGAGCTAGCTCGCACGCTCTCCTGGCATTTAATGGCGGTATTCGCGGCGCGTACACCGCGGAGTAGTCGTTATCCTCGATTTATGGTCGGGTCCGCCATGAATCCTTATGCGGCGTTCGGTTAGGTGCAGGTTTTGGCGAAAAGATGCGAAGTGAGGGAGGGAAAGGAGCAATCCTACCTGAGTGAGAGCCAGCCCCGGTATGGCTGTTACTCTCCATTTAGAGTGGCGCCTCTTTTTCGCCGAGATCGATCTCGCATGTCAATCGTCTCACGATATCGTGAATAAAAGCCGATCTATAGGATGATTTATCAATTTCAGACTTTCTTTCAAGTATGAATTTTTTCCAGACTACTTAGAAACTGTTCACTTTTTTATTGTTTTCAATAAATCAGACTACCATAAATCTACAATTTATTTAAGTATAAATTTAATTAATTTTGTTGTTTATGTTTGGAATGGAGGTACAGAGTTTATAACATAAAATCTTTTACTTCCTGTTTAATTTCTTTTATATTTTTATTCGTGGTTTTATTATTCGAAAATATCTAAAAAGAAAATTAAAGAAGAAATTCCTCGCGAAAAATTGATACTGCGATTGTTAATAAATTATGTAAAGCATGTGTTCGAACTAATTGATATATATATCTTGTCGATATTTTCCCACGATGGCACGTGGAGAATATTTCTCGTAAGCGATCGATTCACTTTTTCCCGTTAGCTCGGCAAAACCTTTTTAGATAAGCGACATTAATGATTACTTCTTTTTCTTTATCTGTCGACTAAGATCAATTGAAGATCTTCGATCCTAGGAAATCCTCGGTGAACGATACGAATTCTTCCCTTTGCATAATTCACGCGTTGACCTTTCGAATAATTTCGCTGTATCTCACAGGAAGCACGAGACTGACCGAGTTTCTCAGTAGAGTTCTTAAGAGATGTTCTCGGAAATCTTTGAGGCGTGCTGTTGGCTAGATGAAGAAAACACGTAAATCTTTTAATGATTTATATCTATTATCGTTTACCTAGAAAATGGAGATTGGTACAAGTTGCAGAAATCTCGTTAAAATAAATTGATATCAATGTGTATTCACCGTAATCACGATTATTCGTTCAAGTGTCCTTGAACTCGGCTCAAGGACGCGAGCCTGGGGAACGTGCCGACAAGAATATGGTATATACACCTCGTTCCAAGTCCTGTTCCTTGGCTGGGAAACCCAACCGCGGTATGGAATATGCATGGTACTAAGCTTTCTTTTCAACGACGGTTACGCAACGCGCCTTTCTCGGTACTCGCGTTTTATTCTATGAATATGCGATGCGGTTGCGCTCCGGTATTTGCGCAGACGCCCACTTATTTTCACGGCAATCCCGAACATGCTCGCGCACGCTGAACCAATTCTCGAGAAAATGCATGGTGGATCGTTCGTGAGGCGAGAATATGGAGAATATCGGCGATGTGATGGTACGCGTTAAATTCTTCGCTGCGCTACGCGATGCAGTTTGGTAACGAGGTCGTGTCAGTTTCAATATATTTAAGGCTTTCTCGTCGGACGAGTTTCCTATAGAAAGAAAATTACTGAAGAATAGTGGATACATCATAATTGTATTATCGCAAATATAAAGGTAGATCCTGAAAAACACATTACAGAAATTTAATTATTTTATACTTTAAATAAATTGCACTTTAAATTTTAACATAATTAGGAAAATGTATTCAATTATCTATTTTTGCCGCTTAGCTTTAGGGGATTTGAAATTTTATCTCAAGTCAGAATAACTTACCGACACATTTTCTCAAAATTGTGATTACATTAAAATCTATCCTGAGACTTTTGTAAAATTCGAATATTGTAATATTGCGATTAAATTTCAGTTAATCATCTATCCCTTTCTCCCCCTCTTTCTCTTTGTTTCATCTCTGCTGCAGAATGTAGCGTCGTGATTCGAATGAATCTCGGATTTTCCAGGAATATAATGGAACCATATACGCAGGCTACTATCCGCATATCTATGTGGATATTTAGCAAACAAAAAACTCTCGAAAAGAAAGGGGTATATTTCAATAAAGACCGGGAATATAACAGCAACGGAATAGTTAAATCCACGATAAACGTTTGCCTTGCCAAATTAAATAAAGCACGTCGTACCGTTCTTTTATGGTATTTTCTCCCTGTGATGGATACAGCCTTGCGAGAATAATAGCGGCGAGGCGGAAGATTAGGCAAATAAAAATAGCTATGCCCGCGCGCCACTACCAATATCGACGCAGCTCTTCTCTTTTTCCAAGATTAAGAGAAAACTACGATCACGCACTGTTATTATTTTCTCATTGTTCGCGAATTTTTTGCAAGAACTTTCCCGAGTATATCTTGCGGAATATTTTACGATGAAGCTTTATATCGATCGTCATCCCATTGATGGTTAACAGTGACAGACAGTAATAATTAAAATTGTCCATCAGTTGAAAAAAAATGGTTATTAATAGAACAACTCGAATAATTTTAGCTTGACTTTTTATTTTGATTTATTTAAAATATTTACGGGAATTGAAAGAGAAAATAATTTCACGATAACTCTATTTTTTAAATCATTTATACATATCCTATTTTTAACTTTTTATCTTACTTTCCATAGTAAAAGTTCTGTATCTTAACTTATATATAATTTCCAATTGATTATATTTTTGAAACGCATTCTGATCGGGTGAAAGGGTTAATATAAAAATAAAATGGCTTCTATCGGTAGGTTAATTAATGTTGCAAATATAATTACATTCTCATATGCATGCAGAAGAACAATAGATTTCGATTAAATGCTATATATATCTGCTACCCCCCATTTAATTAAATCGCGAAATACGCGCGTGGTACTTGTGATATTAATAGCGTAATTTAGTTGAGTTGAACTCGTTGCTAATTATTAACTGTATTTGCGAGTAACATAACATGATATTACAATGGTTATGAAATTGATAAATCGGACGATTTAGAGTATCTTTCGCGAAGCAGAACAGATTGCATGTGACAAGGTCAGGTTGTCGGTCAATCTCGATTGGAAATAAAATGTTTTCTATAATTTTATAAAATAAATATAACTATATTTTTTGTGTATGTAATATTATGATATGTTGTTGTAATTTTATACATAACAAATGACAAATTTGTTCGAATTAATTTCAATGAATTAAATGATCGTATGAGATATTATAATACTGTGACAATGTTTATTACAAGGAGCGTAAAACAATTTATCAAGTCGATGTTACAACGTATATAAATATGTCCTAATTGTGCCTCCTGTCATTATAATCAAATTTATCGCATACATATAGCATATTTGGACTTGTGAGATTTTTTGTTAACAGCTGTATTATCTGATGCTAGACTAATTTTACCGTGCTAACAAGCAGAATAATTAAATTATTCTAAAATAATTTTATCTTTGTTTTTTTTTATTTTAATGGGTCAATCTATTTTTAAATTTTAATGAGTCAATCTATTTTTTATTTTTAATGAGTCAATCCTCTCTGACATTTTTCCTGCCACCTGTCTCATTATCTGAATATATGAGGTATTAGAAGGTTATTTGCTTTGGATTAATTATGCAATGGTAAAACTGATTCGAGGTAATTTTATTATCCGCTCAATAGTAAAAGGATTAAGTTTGACCTTGTGTAAATAATAATCTGCTTAAGAATGTAAATGCTCCATGAAAGAGTGTCAAGTAAGACAAAACATTCGAGCCACACATGCCACTTTATTATTCGGAACAACTTATGTCGGACATCTCATTGGTTCAGACACTTACGCGCTTGTACTCATGCTCTTATGCAAATTTGTGTGCGATGGGCTTAACGTTCGTGTAACATTGCAAACGCATCACGCTTCACGAAGAGGAAACCGGTTCTCGTGTCTCTCTCGCTCTCTTCCCTTCGCCGTCTGCTCTCGACTGTCTTTCTTTCTTGCTGTCTATCGCGATTATAGACCGCGAGGAAAGGAGAAAGAGGGAAGGAAAGATGACGACAGAGCTCAAAGAAACGGAGTTTCGTTCTTTTCGCCGTGGCAACTTTCTCTTCGCGTAATCGCCGTTGGATTTTCTTCTCTCTCTCTCTCTCTCTCTCTCTCCTCTCTATGTAGTCGCAGGACCATCTTGGAAAGCTGCTTAGTAATTCAAGTGCCGAGTTCGCGTGAACTTTACACGCAGAAATCCCCGACCAGCGAGAAACGGAGATTGCATTACTTTTTTCGTCTCCGTAATGGCCAGATTGTCTTGGAGTCGGTGAAGATTAGCGGAAGTTTGTATTTACAATCAGCGGAAAACGATTGTTAATTTCTCGTATTTTCCAGTTTATCGTTCTCGTAAGTATTCCATACTTTATAAAAAGCAATATTTCGAGATCTAGTACATCTTTTATTTTCTCCTGCATTGCTGTTTTTTACTTTCTGCGCTGATTGTTATTTATTTAAATTTAACAATATCCTCTAGCCTAGGCTGTTTGAATGGCTCCCAGAGGAGATTGTCAGATCCGACACTCTCGATCGCACTTTAGAATTCGATCGATCAGTGAAACGTTGATAGATAGATAGAGCGAGCGAGCGAGCGAGAGAGAGAGAGAGAGAGAGAGAGAGAGAGAGAGAGAGAGAGAGAGAGAGAAAGAACAGGGTCAGTGACAGCGTCAGTTGGTATCTTGGAACTGATGTTAGCTCCATCTCGAACGAAACGTTCTCATTAGTTTAATTAAGTCGATGATTGTATAACGGATCTGTCACTTGATCTTTTTCTTTTTTGTTCTCTCTCTTTCTCTTGCGCGACGGTAAATATACGTACCGAAAGAGGGGAGGGCAGCGCTGATAGGCTAGAGGACTGTTTAAAAGTCATGGAGGGCTCCGAACCCAGTTAGGTTTGCACGAAGCGACACATTGCGTTCCATCCGTGAGCGCGTGCATGCACCGCGAAGCGAGGTGCACTCGCAGAATGGCGAGAGGGACTAGGGAGAAGCCGGGCACGGCGTTTGGGAGGCAGGGAGAGGTGGACGTGGAGGGTTTAGCTTGTGACTAGTTCGTGAATAATGCATGCCAGCCGCGAGCCCACGCCACGATGCTATATACGAAGATGCCAGACACGCTACTCGGAACCGAGCTTGTATCTATATGGGCACATACATAGAGTAAGAGAGGGAGAGAGGACAGAGGCATATGTGCCCGCCTATATACACGCGTGGGCATATACGTGCTATCCATTACGCCGCGCCGGTTGCACACACACACACACACACACACACAGCGATGCACCGCAACCCGCGACCCACACAGAAATCTACAGACGTAAGTGCCCCGGTGGTATTCGCTGATGTGGCCAGTGTTGTCTCTCCTTCTATGCTTCTCCGTTTCCCTCTCTCTCTCTCTTTCTATCCATCGGGAGACACGTGGAGAGAGAATTATTCGCGCTCTGTCCGACATGGACTTCATCCGCGCCGCTCAGTCTCGCGATGACACGCGCATTTATACGCAGGAAGGAATGTTTTAACAGTTATTAAGCTACAAGTTATTTGTGTGACATCCAATATTATCTGACAGCTTTCAGATATCTTATTTAATCTTTTTATATTTTTCTTCGTATTTTTGAACATTAGAAATTCACTCATAAAGAAACGAAGTAACGTTATACTTATAAAATGTTATGATGTGAAATCAGACAGAAGTGGAAAGAAATTTGATGATGTGGAAGAAAGTTTATACACTGTATATATTTACATGTGTGTATATATTTAGAAACGCAAAGATATGTATAATAATCAGGGGACGATTAGGAAATCTTCAATGTGAGCATTCATTATTTATTCCTCAGGAAAGTACATTTGTTAAACATTTGTAATAAAACGTACAGTATTTTATGATAAATAAGCTTGTTTCACGTTTGTGTGAATTTAAAATATATTCTCGGTAAATTGATGTCGACGCTTATGCCACGACACTTGCAAAAGACAATGGATTGTGTCTCTTGCAGGCTGTGAGATGTTGTAAGGTTAAGGCGATATATTCCGAGACCTTTGCCTTAATATTTCCACGTAGAGAGGCGATGTCCGTGATCGTGTACGAGTCGAGACTGTGCGAAGTATTGAGATACCCTCGATAGTTACTCGCGAAGTTGGACATGCTACATGCGCGAGATTGTAAAGGAAAGTGCACGCCTGGTTGCGTAAAGTACATGCAAATTTCCCTCCGGGGAATTGTGTGCCAGTTCCGTAGGCAAACATAGTTGTGTGTACCCGACACACACACACACACGCATTCAGCACACGGATACACGCGTATAGTCTCGCGAGCCCGTAATACCGAAAGCTCCCGCGGGTTGTAAAACAATGATTGCTCGCGTCCCCGCCACAAGATACTACGGCGTCTACTATAATCTTGAACTTCGTGAAAGTTCGCGATTCCCGAGAAGAGCACACAAATTATTCATGAATGCATTGTAATAGATTTATAAGCGAATCTCGTGACGCATTCGTTAATTATGCAGCTCGATATAATCATATATAAGTTTACGTAAACATTCTTTAATAAATAAACAAATGATTTGTTCTACTATTGATAATTTTAATCATATATATATATTTTTTTTTTCTAAATTACACTCTTATATTTATGTATATGACTTAATTGGCAAGATATATATTTTATCAATTAAATATTTATTTTTTTATTTAAATGATAGTTTCCGACTAAATTATGACTAAACAAATTATAATTAAACATGTATTATACATTTAAAGTATAGAGATTTTTCTTTCAGACAGCATAATTATATCATGCATAAAACACATATTGCGTAGTTTTGAATGCCTTGTTTTGTAGGCAATATGTAACAAGTTACTATTCTTTTAAGCACGTGGGAAAAATTCTGTACAATTATTTCTCATCCTCGATCTTTTCACACACGTAGCAACTGGAAGTGAAATCATGAACAATGTTGCTTCGAGCAATCGCGTGCCAGATTCACCGACCGCGCAATTACTCTCGGCGCGCACGATTCCAACATTTCCAACTGAGTTGGAAATGCGGAAGAAAGGTGCAACGGAATTCACACGCACTGCTGTGTCTTCAACAAAGTAGATACAAGTTCAATCTCAATACATTTTGTAAACTAAAATTATATCAAATAATTTATTATTTATTCTGAAATAGTATAAAAACGGTAAAGCCCATTCAACCTTAATTAATTAATGTTTAAAGTAATCAATCTACTTGTCGTTTTAATAATTAAAAAAATGATAATTTCTACAAGTTACGTGAGATTAATCAGGATTTTTTCGGCATTGTATTGAGTTTTGTTGCTTTGAATTCTTATTTTCACAGAATATTCGGAAAACTGCCAATAAAATAAAGTTCAAGTAATTTCGGATCTTTTAAAAGTTACCGAAAGTCGAAACTCGAGTTTAAGACACTGAGTTTGACGCGATAAAGTTCTTCCGTCAAACTATCGTAGTTGTTTTTTATCGAAGTCCTTGGCGAAGTGTTCGGGAATACATAAACTATTATTAAAACTAGGATCAAAAAGAGGAAATCAGGAAATCAATAAAACGTTGTTTGTCACAATTCTTAAAAGACTTTTCAGAATAGTCAAGTAAATATTATTTAGTCTACTACTAGATATGTCTTTAGATTCAAAAAACTCCCTAATTCTGTTTATAGTTTCAAGAATTTATCGATAAAAGATAGAAAAGTTTTCGAGTATTTTTAATATATATACATTAATATATATATATTTTACATATTTATTTACATATTGGGATTGTTGCCTAACTATCCATGAGACAATAATTCCTTATTATTGCATTACCTAATACATGTTAGAATTCGGATATTTCACTGCATATCATTTAATCGTGAGAATAGAAATTAATGAAATAGTTGCAACTGTGTTACACTGTCCTGAATTTTGGAAATTAATTCTAACTCGTTCTAAATTTAGTGCTGGATCTGTGAAAACTAGAAGATTGTATCGAATACACGTACAATTAGAAAGATAATCGCAACTTTCGTAAAGATTATCCATCTAAGATACTTTGCTTTTGAAAAGATAATCCGCAACTTTCCTCAAGAATGTTCCTAATTACATTGTTGGCTGTCGGGGAACGATAATCAGATAACAGGTTGCGAGGGCTATGTATTGCGTTGGTAATTCCTCTCACGCGGCAAGTCCAAGAATAGTGAATAAATCACGCGCGCAGCACAGCAACGCACCAATACCACGACAACGACGACGGCACAACGAGCGAATAAAATCAATTAAAAAGTTTCACGCGCCGGGGTTGCGAGTTTTCGCGAAGTTTTCCACACCGCTTTGAGTGTATACAACACGTACACCCATATATAGTTACTAGCTACGTACACAAAGTGCTTGCGCGCATTGCCAATGGAAGTTCCGCTATAAACCAGGCTATATACTGACACCACTTGCCGGTAGTTTCGCTAACTTTCCGACTTCCGTGTCGAACTTGTTAATGGCTCTCCGTGGCGTCTCTGTTGCTGTCGTTTTCTCTCGGTCTTCATCGTCCATTTCCCTCCATCCAATAGGAGACGCCTCCTTTTCTACATGTCTCTGCTTCCCTGTTCATCTTGCCACTGTGTTCATCGTGCTACCCTCTTCATCTCTTTCCGATCCTGCATTCTTGTTCATGCACGCTATCAAAACTTCTATATCGGATTCAACTCTCTCTCTCTCTCTCTCTCTCTCTCTCTCTCCCTCTCCTCCCCCCTCTCTCTCTCTCTCTCTCTGGCCTCTCCAGTTTGTTCATCGATTCACATACTTCCTTACGTTCCTTCCTTTAGAGTTTAAGTACTTCAACACCGATGTCGATGCAGTTGAGTCGCTATAGTAATTCTCGAATAGATCCAATCATACGCATCGAATAATTGCAATCCTTATCAAAATTGGAAATCGCTCTTCTCAAATGAATAACAAATTTAACCAAAGATGAAAATCCTAACATTTTTTATACACTTTTCAAACTTTTCTAATCAATATGTTGTTTTTTTGTTGCAGGTAAGAAGATATTCCTTGCGGTCCATTTTCATAGTTTTAGTAGCGAGAAGACTTTGGTAAATCATCAAATCGTGAGTTGTTAGTGAATCTCGTATTTCTTAAAAAGAGATATCCCCATTCCGCATACGTGCGTGTTTCGTAACAACGACATCTCGAATTTTTATGAAGCGCAGGTTTCTCAGGTTACGCTTATCATGAAAACGTGCAAAATGAAACGATATATATGCCAACTCGGTTCCGTTCCTTACTATCTTTTTTTTTTTTTTACAAAAATCGCTGAGTTAAGGCGTGCCGAGCGTCCAGGAAACAATGATGCGCAATAAGCAATTCGGTTATCAAAGCAAAATGCGATTACTCCACATTCCTCGTATTCTGTAAGATTGAACACGGAATGGCGTCTTTTGCACTTTTTTTTCTTTTTCATTGCGACGTGTCATCGCATGTTACTCAGATCTGCGATTTATCAGTTTCGTATTGTGGAAAAAAATACGACGTCAACACACTTCGTTAAAGTCTGAGAAATAAAGTGCCCACATAAATAAAGAAAAGCTTTAAGCACCAAAAATAAAACAACTGAGAAATTGCTTCTTTAAATAATATATTTATCTATCTGGAAAAAATAAGAAAAGAACTACGACTTGTTCTGGCTACTATAAAAATATCGTTTTAAAAACGCCTTTTAAATAATAATGATTTTTCACAGTGCTTTTAGTCCTGACAGATCAAATTTTTGATAAAAAAAGAAAGAAAAAAGGATATTACATATTTTGCTATAATAAAACGTATGATACTCTTTTTATATAAAATTTTCAACTATAACATTCACGGTTATTATTACTCTTGCATTTGCAGTGATAATGCCACTGGTACGTATTATTAGTTGCAAGTGTTCCATATTTATCGGCCCATTTAAGATTTAGATGTGAAAGATCTATTTCTTCTTGTGGAATGAATTAGAGAGTCGTCATTTTTAATTACGAAATACACTAATTTTAACAATCGCGAATCAATTTTCTGAACAAATTTAGGATACTATTTTTTACGTCTGTATTATTTTAGAAACAGGCCACGTCAATGTGCAATTTCTCATTCTCCGCAAAAAAATAGTAAATATCTTTAAAACCAAGAAATAACTTTCCTAAATTATCTTTGGACACAAACATTTTGCGACTCTTTTGGAGTCGAATTTATCGTTGGTGATAAATGGATCATTTATTTTGCATCAAATCCGCTTAAAATAGTTCTCAAGTCACTATTTTCTGATTGTTAGATATCTGTTTATTTTGAAAATAGCATTATTTTATTTTCGAAAATGTTATTTGTAAACTAATAGATTTTATTATAATTAAAAGTCCTAGTCTCTTTCCATTTTTAGTATTTTCAACAGAAATATTGGTATATACTTCTTATTATCTCTTGTAATGTATCTAGTTCAAAATTATTTTCTATTATTTACTAACTTATATACATTATGCATAATTTTTAATACATTCATAAAATTGGTTCACTGTATTAATTTTAAAATTAGATTTACTTTATTTTTTAAATAATGTATATTGTTTATTAATATTTTGATAAAAATATTTTACTTAATCTATAAATTTACATAAATGGATTTTATCATAGAATATATATTTATAATATTCTTTTAAAATCAAAATAACACATTAGTTGTTACTATTTGATTATGATTGTCATTGACAAAATTTCAGTGTTATAGTTCTATCAGTTAATCTCTTGAGTATCTTTAGTTCCGCGTTAATTCTATATAGACAGCTAAGTCAATATTGACTCGTACCAGATCTCATATATGTATGTTAGCGATAATCCAGTTTTTTTGTATTAAAGACATTATTCTATATTGAAATAGATCATTCTCTCTCAAGAGAAAGGGAAAGTGATATTATTTCAGTTTTATTTATACTTTCTTATTTGCTCGATCCCACAAATGATCGATGTTTTGTACAATAGATATAGCAACACGTAATAACGAGAATTAATCTTACGAACTTCAATTGGTTACACGTTATGGAAGGAACAAGAAGTTGCATTAGCGAGTAATAGTGAAAAAAGCAGCCATCGCACGTCGGCGGAAAGAATCACCTTAATTTCAGCAAAACGCAAAATCCCTCGTTGGCCGTAGACCTTTTTGTTGGCTGCTTTTTGCTGCGGCCATTCATATCGGTAGACATGCAATCAAAGCGAAAAGAGTATTTTGCGGTCAGCAGGAACATCGCAACGGTTATTTTAATAGCAGGCGGTAATATCCGGACATAAAGAAGACGAAAGAGAGGGAAGGAGGAGGAGGAGGAGGAGAGAGAGAGAGAGAGAGAGAGAGAGAGAGAGAGAAATGGAAAACGGACAATGAGGAACACGAGTAGTTGCGCGATGTGGACGCACCAGCTGGTCTGGGTCCTCACGTTTACACGATAGTGATAAATTATTTATCTCGCGACGTCTGGCCAACATCCAAGATTTTCTGTCGCCTCCTCCGTCTTTCTACGACTCACCACTTTATCTATTTATACGTGTATCTACACGACAGAGTATATACGAACGCTCTCTTTCTATTCCTTTTTCCTCAACTACTTCGCCGCACTCGAACTCCTTCCCGCAACCCAAATTCGCGCGAGTCTTCCTATAAAGACAAAGAACGCGAGAATTGCATCACGTTGATGCGTTAGCATAAAAGCTTTCAAAATTAAATGATCTCTGTTTAATGTTTATCTTATCATACTCCTTTAATTTCTTTGCACATTTTAATTAATGAAAATTTATTAGATTTTCTCATGCTATTTTATATTTTAGTTGAAAAGCGATTTCAATTTTCTTATTTTTTCCTATCTTTATTTTTTGTATTCAAAATAAAAAATGTATTTGCCAAATATATCTCAAGCTTGATTATTCAAATTCGCAATTATGAAGTATTCCTTATTCATTAAATTTTTTAAAATTTGTTTATGCTGGAGAAACTAAAATTTATTCTTAAAATATATTTATATGTTATTTTCGAATGTAATAAATTATTAACGATTAAATATATATTTAAAATTCGCAAAGAAGAATATTCCCTCAATGATTTAGTATATTATTATTGAAACAATTCAATATATTGATTTAGCAAGTTATGTACGTATAATAGAAATTATATAATTGATCTGTTAATTACATAATTTCTCTCCGAAACATTCATGAACTACAAACATACAGAAACATCATGAAATACAAACATCCTTCTCTTTTCTTTGAATGAACAATCTCGGAACGCCTAATGACTTCAGAATAATTTGACAGATATTCAAAAGTTTTTCATTTGAGTATCTTCAAGTGGCAGTCGTCTTCCTTTCATTTAACAACGCGTCGTTACTTTAAATAGACCGAACACTATACTTGCCAGTATTAACGCGATCCTTGAGTATGGTCAAGATCTCTAAAATGACAGCAATTATGATTAACTGCCGTATAATCGTAGCTCGCATCCGACTAACTTCACTTGGCAATAATCGCTTTCTTTATTGCGCAAAGATTGCAACGACTAGCGTAATGTTTCGACGCGCTTCGGTTTCCTGTAAACCGATTAGAGCAATGTCGGTGCACTGAGTTTCACGTTTATTGCGAAATAGTTGCGAATCTTCAATTACGTAAGTTACTTAGGAAATAACTACATAAAAAAAACAGTGATTATAATTATATAAAATACGGATAGAATTATCGTTTTACGGACAGAAATTTACTGTAAAAAATTCTGTAAGCCTTTCTCACAATAACCGTTACCGAGTTGTAAATACATTCTATTAAAGCGTCTTCTGCATATAAAATTTCCTGAAGAAGAAACTTTTATTGTATACTCGTAGTTCTAAAGTTGAGTTCGTCGAAGTTCCTCGATCCTCCTCACTATTGAGTTGCTCTGCAATTATGCTCTTCGCAAAATTTTCAAAGGAGAACGAATCCACGATTTGCGTCAGAATCTGTAACTGCAGGGAGGGGAAATGCACGATTGCTAATATACTCTGTATACTTTAAATTGGCGTGTTAACAGCAAAATTATAATGCTCTCTTGAGTCTCGTGCTGCAAAGCCCATCGTCGTAGCTCCATGCATATCAACGCGTTTCGAGAGGAAAAGAGAAAGAGCGACAAGGAGAGAAAGAGCGAAATACAGAGTCTCCGTCGCTCCCTCTCATGGTCGCTGCCCACGGACGTTACACCGCAATTACTCGACGGTGTATTGATCCGGCGGTTC
>NW_017296157.1:1022857-1031058 GCF_001594075.2 Trachymyrmex cornetzi | reverse complement strand
CCCCCCCCTCTCTCTATCTACCTATCTATCTCTTTCCCTCTTTCTCCGTTGCTCTGCAGCAAAACACCCTTTCATTTGAGAAAGAGAAAAAGGGGTAAACGAGACGGGCACGGAGAAAAGAGAAGTCAGAGACGAGAATGCGTAAGTTCCCTCGGGCGAATATCCATAAAATAACGTCGGAGTTATTTAGCGTCCCAGCAAAGAAACGGTCTTCAAGGTCTTTTGTCGCAAGAAATATTTAATCTCTATGTGAATCGCGTGATACAGCTTAACAATAACATTTTTTTACAAGAAGATTTATCGCTTTCCAACGACACGATTTATAACTTGTAAACACGTGTATATACATATTAATGTATTAATTCAGTCTTTCTACGTACAAAATATATCACGTGTGAAATGACGCTCATGGATCATATTGGAAATAATAAGTTTATAATTTTCAATCCGCAAGAAGTAAATTTTTTGCACAATAAACATTTATATTTGTATTAACATAAATTTTATGTTAGATGTGACTATTTTTTCAATGCGAAAATTACGTTCGACGTCCGCATGAAATAAGAATCAGCACTAATAATTCCGAATATGTTTGAGGACGATTACGCGAATTTATCAACTAGCAAGGAAGATAGGATTTATAGACAGTTCGATTAATTCCTGGAAATGTCGATTTACGATAAAGTTTTAAAGTAGAGAACGCTGTGAGCATTGAAAGCGAATTTTCGTCGTAATCGGCCGTGCGTGTACACGCGAGAGTGCGAGTCGCGATCCAAGTCGTGCGAAGTTACGACAATGGGTCGTTTTATTTTGACGAGAGAGGCACGCACGCCCGCCCGCACGCACATGTCGCAGCGGGTTCCACAAAAAGAGCAAGGAAACGTTGGAGGAGATGCGCGGTTGCAGGGCCGCAGGCCCTCCACGAGGTTGCTCGAGTGTGAGTATTACGGGACTGAAGCAATTACCGAGGACTTTCCTTTTGCGCTTCGACTCTCATCTTTTTTTCACATATTCCGTATTATCGCCGAGAGGACAGAGGAGGAGAAAGAGGAGGGCAATCCTTGAGTCCGGCAACACGAAGATCAAGTCAGCTACCATGGCTTTTTAGTCGCACTCGTGCGTGCACGCAGATGCGAGACGGATAAGGAGGACGAAGTGGACACGAAAAGGAAGAGAAGGAGGAAGAGGAGGCTACAATCGGGATTTAATGAAACCAGTTGAGATCCGTCAAACCGGTTCTGCGAGTTCTCTCCGTTCGCCATATCGTCCTCTCTCCTTTCTCGTACGGGGAATTGGCAAGAGAAGGTAGAGCAGAGAGGTCTGTCGACCTCTGTCTGTCTTTATCCCTCATCATCCTTCCCTTTCCTCTAACCGTGATGCATATCTGAAGCAGAGATCGCCGGTACTGACTTGCATTCGTTCGTGTTTATGTGTGTATTCGTATGACCGATCGAGTCAATACGTGTACGAGTGTACGCTGGTGTTGTATACAAGATCCCCTTAACTGGGAGTACACCCACAAAGACTGAGAATTGTGGTACAAGGGAGAGGGACGCGGGGTTTGTATCCGCCCCTGTTTGATAGTTCTGTCGTGATATAGACTCGCTAGGGAATCTAACTTCTCTTCCTCTCTCTGTTTTCTTCCTATTCTCTCACTGTCCACTATCTCACAATGTCGACTGACTCTGTGTTACTTCTCGGTATAGTTCGCGCCCAGAAGGAATAGCCAGAGAAAGACAAAGATGAGATGGCAAATAGACGAGAGGAAGGAAGCGAATCACTCTTCTCGCGGTCGTTCACGTAGACCTTCGCATGTGGTGGTGGACGGATGACGGTGAAGTAGTATATAGTCGTGGATTGCGTCTTAAGAGTGCACCGTCGTCTCTCCTGACCCACTCCACGATCAACTCCTTTTCGTTCTTTTACTCTCGCATTCCTCCTTCCTTCCCTCTTCTCTTCCTTCCTTCTCTACATGCGTTTCTTCCTCTCTGTTATTTATCCCACGAGATATCCACGCAGGAGTTATATATACAAAACCTGACGAGTCAGCTTTATTTAAATGTATTACGCGAAGTACCTGTCGACGAACATCGACGGAAAGATCGAATTCTATGTGTGCTCCTACTAGACGCAGGAACCTTCTTTTAACATACATTTATATATGTACATTTACATATAAAAATATTGCGCATAGAAAATTTGCGCTGTTGTTTTATTGTCTAATAAGTAAATGTGTTGTCAGTAGTGATTTTGCAAAAGCACTACATTTACAATTCTTTCAAATTCTAAATTCCTATGAATTTTAGCAGAACAACTAAAGAATGCTCGAGAAACAAATGCTGAGATATATAAAGTTTAACAATTAATTTAAAATATGTTGTGATGTCGAACACGCTGAAATGTACTTTAACTCATTTGGTGAAGTCAACCAACCACGAATTTCCAATGAAAGGAAAAAAAACGTTTCCGAGGATCGAGATAAAGTAATTCTACCATGATACAAAACACGTATAGATGAATGATTGTGCTTTTTCAGAAGTCGTAAAGTAAGGTAAAAAAACTAAGAGCTCTTTTGAATGGCACGCGGGGAAGCTTCCGGACAAAAGTAGTTTTAAAATTACCGCATGTCGCCGCCATATGGCAACTTCCCTCCGACACGAGAATGACCGTGTTGCTGGACGACTTCGTTTGATGTCTCCGTCACTCTGCCTTAGTATTTTTCAATCAATGGAACAGTAATGTTCCTCGAGTATTCTTTAGCCATTCTACAATTCGCACATGAGTTGCATTTAGAATTTAAAAGAACAGTTTTATTTTTATTAGGTACATATGTATATGTTTATAGTTTTTTTCATGGTATATATACTCTCCCCCCAAATAAAAATATTCTTTCAAAGTCTAAACAATTATATATAGTTTAATGAAAGCGTCTTGTTATTAGAAAAGGCAGGACAACGCTGTTCTACCTTTTGAATTCTTAACACTTTCTGCCCTCATCCATTCTCTTTTCCTTCGTCCGTTGATATAAAGTCAACCATGGTTGTCGGTGGGTAGTAGAGACACGTATATACGTGGCTAGCATACCGTTTAGTTTCGAAGAGAATCATGACTCGCTTACTGAGTCTAGGTATCCGCTACGCGTCATCAGCCCACCTAGATGAAAGCGCAATGACTCATCTCGCTGCTCTTCGCACAAACTAGCCATAGGTCGCAGAGAGGTCAATCGCCGCTCATCCACTTCCGAGATGCGCCGAGTTCTCGAGTGCTTTTGACGGAGGCAGAGGGAGCACGATGATGATGATTACATGGTGTGGTCCGAATTCCATTCATGTATAGGGGAATTACATAGCAGGAATTTAAATGGTACTATTGCAGTCAGACAGATAACGATTGAACGATTTGACTGCTTTAAAGGATGCTCGAAAGTTTTAATACTAGCAAAACGAAGAAGAACATATGTTGTACATATGTTTTTTTATATGTACATGACTATAAAGAATTCAAGTAATTAATATGAGTTTTTAATATACAAGGAAAAAAATGATTTTGTTAAAGTATCTAAAAATTTAGGTATCTAAATACAGATCTGAAAATAATTTTGCAAAAAAGAAAGTTGACATTCTAGCAATCAATTTGAGTGTCCCACGTAATTATTTATTATGTCTGACAAAATTTATTTTTAGATTTGTATCTAGTTAAGTTTTAGATATTGCAGCAAAAACTTTTTTTCCCAATCATTTTATTTTAATTACTGTACTATCTGTTAATTGACGGACGTCACTGGCTGCAAGAGTTCGTAGTGTCAAAGTATCGATTTGTTTTGGTAATTATAATGGTAATTCAGAATCCAGTACGAAAACGTAACAAGCTAGACATTGTGAACATCACAATCTCTGATGCAAAATGCACGAATGTTCCGGAGACAAGGGCGGGTCAGTGCGAGGAGTCGCGATAACTATCTAATGACCCGTCGAAGATATATTAGCTTCGAGAAGTTAATCTGGCGCGAGAGCTGGGCGAGTTCCCGCCGAAAGACGCACGACGTGAGCACTTGCTCGTCGAATACTGAGAAGTCTTTGAGGCTAACGACTGGCTGCGCTCTTGGTCGGCTTAGTTCCAGAAAAAAACAAGAGAGACTTTTCGGCGTCGAGAAACGTCAAGCGGCAGTCTTCCTCTTTTCTCCAAGCAGCTATCCCCCCCTCATCGCTTTATATCATTCTCCTCCTCCCATCTTCTCGCGACAGGAACTGTCTTGTCCAGGAATAACAACTCCCGCGGACTCCCCGAAGCCATTGGCTTGCGCTAAACTCACGGAGCGGCCTCAAGGGAGGTCAATTGGCCGTGACGTCATCGGCGCAACGCAATAAAATGTAATGGACGACTTAAGCGGAACACGTGAGCAGATCGTGACCTGAAGCGGCAGACACGCCGTTTAGAATTGCCCCCTGTCTTGTCTCTTCTTCTCTGTTGCACCCGCTTCGTCATTCGCGTAATATTGCCTCTTTAAGATCCGTCTCGTCTTCGACGAGCGCGTTTTCTCTATCCGCACTGTAAGAGACTCTTTGACTTTGTCTCTCGATAGGCGAGGAGAGGCGCATCTACCGACGACGATAATGACGACGACGACGATCGTTCGCGTATAGTTCACCAAAATTAATCGAAGACTCGAAGCGATGAAGTCTTTCAAGGTCTTCAGCTTCTCCAGAAGAGGTGTAGCTTCGTAACCTCGCCGCCAGTTCTCACGCTTTATCGAAAATGATATTCTGCTAGTAAAGATAAGACACGAGTTGTACGTATATATAGTTTTCCAATGGTCTGCGATCGATGTGTTTGACGAGAGTTCTTCCAGATGTAGTCATAAGTGATACATGATTTCCAGATGACGATAAAATGGACCTTTCTGGGAAACGGTTCGAAAATAATTGATATTTATTATTTGCGCTACTTGAATGAAAATTAGCGTGTTATTTAAAGTGAAAACTATAATATTTTAATGTTTAAATTACAAGATATTTATTATTAAGTTTAGTGTTAATATCGTTGGCATAGAAACACAAAACCGAAGTGTGGTGAATTATGGCTGATAGAGTCATTGCAAGATAAATGGCTGATTAATAGATGGCGAGAAATTCAATCAAACTATAGATTTATCCAGCACGAGGCAGGAGAACCGGTTTGTAATTCTTACAACATACAAACCATAAACGAAGTTTGAAAAGGAATAACTGTTTGCTTATTCACGTTCGCTTGTTCCATTAAATGTTTTATCCGCGACTGGATAGAAACCGGTATTGGACATGTATACACACATAATCAATGCGCATAATATTCAAAGTATCACGCAAACTATGTATAATTTCGAAACAACAGTAGAGATATTTAAATTAACGTAAATTGGTAATAATAAAAGAGCTGTTTTTCAGGTATCAAGGTTGGGAATAGTTTCTTTAATATCTGTTACAATTTTATTAACGTTATTTTTAACGTTATGTGCATTGTTGAATTAATATATTTGTTCTCTCATTTAAATTATACTTTTTAATTTTGGTCTTTATAATCTGGTAATAAATTTGATCTGTAATATTTTTACGTGTCCAATTTTAAGAAAGTTTTAATATAGATATCCACTACGAATATATACAATAATTATTAATTTAATAATATTATAATGTTGATAGACATTTTTATATCTATTAATATTATTATATATATATTGATAATCTTCAAGCATTACAGAATTAGTTCAAACGTTTTTGTCAGTTCTTGATCAGATTGATATAGATTTCAATTCACTTTTCTGAAAATACTCTTCATTTTTTCTTCTAAGAAGATAAATTGAGGGTTTCTTGTAAATTATTCCAAACTACCGGTAGCTATTCCAGCGGTTGGGTCATACGCAGGTACACAAACCACAACCTGCTCATCCAATTCGACCGTTCATGGTGGCTCATTCAGCGTTTACGGTTTGTCATAAACCCAAAAGCCCATCATGACCGGCTGGGCGTTCACAATACCCTCGATATTACCCGGGTCTTTTGGGAACCAACGACAAAGTACGCTCTAACGATTCGAGTAAATCGACGGGCGGCCCGAGTAGAAACGAAGCCGGTCGTTGTTACGTCGGACACTGACCTGTTAATCATCCGTGTCATTAAAACGCGTATCGTTGTCCCAGATCGAACGCTACACTGCCAATTGCGTTGCCGGCCACGACAGTAAGCGTTTTAAATCGCGTCGTATCGCGTTCCGCAAGCGCGATCCCGACCGTGTGGGTAAGGATTCCGCAATCATTGTTGCGTGACTGACGGTGAAATTACACGTACTGTTAGATTTTCAAGGTCTCGACACTCGGAGCGCGCCGCATTGTGCACGAGACAGGCGTATCTATAATGGACCCTCGTGTGAATTTCATTTATTGCCGCAATTTAATTTTTGCTACACGCGTGGGTGCTCTTTATAAACTGGTTTGAATATGAAGGTGTTGGTGACTATTCGTGTGAATATAAATTATTAGAGAAAATTTGCATCCGCTTAAATAAGCGCGCGGATCTTTGCATATCAATCTGCAAATAATAAACAGCCTTATTTTTTTTTTTATTATCTTTTTTATCTTTTAGTTGTAAATACCGCTTGTAATACATCTAGCAGGATAGAGTTATTTGCAAGTAAAATTTGCGCAAAACCAAGCAAAATCTTAATAAGTAATCAATTTTCAAACTTGTTTCCGTTAATTTATGGCATTGTTTATTTTATATTCATTAATATGAAAATAATAGAATGGGATACAGCAGCAGTATTTTATCTGTCTTGTTGATTTAACATCGATTCTTTTGTTTTTGCAAAGTCAAGAATCCTAAAGCCTCGAGAGCCTTGAACTTATCCGGTAAGAACTCGAACGGAAATTGCACATAGTTACGGTCCATTCAGCATTTGTTGCAATTACGGGGATTAATGGCACGGTGCTTTCGTTTGCCTCTTTCGCATTGCGAATTATCACGCGGAGGGATGAAAAGGGAGAGCTGCGTTTCCCATTGCTCCTGAATTATTTATTAGTCGTAGCCGAGCCCGCAGCCTGGATTGTAACGATTGAATGGTCAGTGACCGGATGTGTGATGCGCGGCCGCGGGACAAGATGGTCGGCGACGATAATTACTCGCGTGTTTACGACCGATAAAGCTCGAATATATCGTGCCTCCCAAACGCGCGAACGCCGGCTTCGTGTGTACACGCCCGCCCGCGCATTCAATCACGTATGCGATGTATGCATTACTATGTGTGCATTACTTGCGTGTACAAAGTGTCACGAGCACGACTTTGCCAATTAAGCGTAGCGCCGAGGGATATCCGGCATAATCCGACGGTTCATTTGACCCAATGTTATTGGCATTGATATTTCCGCGTAACTTCCGTTAGAACTGTCTCGAGAAAGTAAGGCCGATCGATCGAGATGGCAAAGACAGAAAGATTATAAATTATCGCTTAAAGAAAACGACGAAATTTTATTGATTTTTTTTATTGTGTAAAATAAAAAGCTCGTATTATATTTATGTTCATAATTCCGTAATGAATACGAAAAAGAAAGGGAAATGAATCAATAAAAACAGAATTTTATTATACGTAAGCGTTTTACTATCGTGCGGTACATTTTTTATGTTCTTTTTATAGAATTCTAAAACTGAAATAAGCTCCATACATAATTGATATAAAATTGTTTACAAATTTTATGATACATACTGATTTTATGTTACAAACTCTTTCCTTTTTAAACGAGAAAAATAAGAGTTAAATGCATATTCGTGCCACATATGCAGCGCACATGTTCTCTCTTCATCAGTCCTACCCCATGTTGACACTGTTATATTGGGTTAAATCATTTAAAGCGAAACGACCGTATTTAGTATTAAATGCAGCAGCAAGTGCAGCACGTGACAGGTGCAAAATGTTTCTCGATCGTTCTCATCCTACCAAGGATACCGTAAAAGTTCTCATCGCATATCATGGCCACGTCGTTTCTGAGGAACTCGGGCGATTTCTCGGAGCTTTTATCGCGCGTAAAAGGCGAGCGTGAATAGACGAAGGCTAGAGTAAAGAAAGGAAGACGTAGACGCGCGTGTCAGGGTGTGACGGGGATAAGGAATCGAGGCCTTGGCTCGCCGTCGCAACGTCGTAAAGATACAATAGGAGCGCGCAGCTGCGAAGCC
>NW_017296157.1:947876-1022751 GCF_001594075.2 Trachymyrmex cornetzi | reverse complement strand
GGGCCCCCCCCCCCCCCCTCACTCTAACGGCCTCCATTTCCCTCCTTCGCAGACTCTTTCTCTTCTTCGTTTTCTCTTCTGTTTCTTTCTTTCTTGTTTCTTCCCCTTCTTTTAAGGTCTGATACGTGGAAACTCGTGAAGGGGAGCGGGGAAAAAAAATAATAAAAACGGAGCGGGTAGAAAGACCCGGCCCGTATGGTCGACACGTGACGAATTTACAGTCGATCCTTATAGATCGTATCCTCAGTCATTTTTTCCTCTTTATCTCTTTCTCTCTACCAGTTCCAGTTTTGCGTTTTGTTTCTTCGGAGCAAGAACCTCCGCAGACCGTCTGCGGGAAATGTGAAGGTTTGACCCACGTGTCAACTCGTCGCTGTTACCGAGATCAGGTTTAAAAAGAAGAGAGAAGAGAGAAAGAGCGAGAGATTGAGAGAGAAAGATAGTAGAAAGCTACTCTGAGAGCGTTAATTAAAGCGTCGCTCTCATGGGAGCAGAACTCGCCTGACCTCGCCTGACGTTAACAGCAATCATGAATTATGTCACTCTCTTCTCTAATCGTGACGGCCCAATACGGTGAGCGATCTCACCGGTGTAAATTTCTCATTCTCTTACGATTTACATTGCAGAACACTGTGTTACTTACGTAACGCACGCACGAATAACGCGATCCACGATCTCTTCACGCGATCAGAATTTATAACACTTTACGTATAGATTCTGACGTAATCTTCCATGGCGAGTATTAAGTTTCATGAATGCGTCGATAGTATTTCTTTCCTCATTTACAGTTCAACGTGCGCACATTAAATGGACTTTTTATATTTTTGAAAACATATACGTATATTAATGAATCTTTTCTATATTGAATCATATGTTTATCTAATTAGCTTTGAGTTTTTTTATTATTCCCTTCTAAAATAATCGTATCTTTTATTCGTGTAGGTTTAATTTTTCCACATCAAAAAGATTGACCTATATATAGTTTCCGAGGAGTAGCTTTTTGTAAAACTGAAAATTTTAACGAATCGACTCTCGAACAAATAAAAATAATCTCATTTTTGGAATTATGTTCAAGCGAATTTTAATTTGTCACAAGATCGCAAATAGAAGCTCAATTATCGAAATAGATAATGTTGAAGGTTGGAATTGTTACGTTCAAAGTATATCGAAGAAAACTTTATAACACAGATTGGCCATACAAATCCGTAGATGATAGGAATTATATTTCAATGCAAGGAATCGTTTAAAGTGAAGATCACGCGGAAGCGCAGATCGGTCGTTCAATCGCTCTCGATCTTTCCGACTCGTCGATTCCAGGCGACAGTATCTTTTAGCTACGCGGACGATCGATCATGCGAGACGAGACGCGATATATCGATGCCATCAAGAGCACTTACACAATCGACGCACAGAGAACGTGCATTTCTATTACTTCCTCCGTTCTCTAAATCGGTCGCAATCAATCTCGATTTATCGCTCTATTACTGTCACGCGCGTTATCTGTCAAAGCACATAAACGAACTCGGTTCGGCGACGCGATGATTAAATTCCAAGTTAAATGCGTTACGTTCTATCTATCCTGCTGTTTGTTATTGCCAAAATTGATGAAGTTAATAAAAATAATGTTTGCTCGGTTATAATACGCTAATTTTTGTATAAATTAGGAAAATTATTTTCTTATCTGAATCGTTTGCTAAAGTGATTATCTATGTGTCAGTGCGATAACAACGTCGAAAAGTAACTGAATTTGTTTGCTTCAGTTTGATTCGGTTCAGTAACGTTTTAGAGAATACGCGCCCCTTTAATTCGAGCGGACGGAAATATCTTGTTGCTCTTTGAGATAAATTGTCGATCAAGTGCAAATTAATTCTGTTAATCGTAGCACGCTGTTTACTACGCTATACTGCATGTATTAACCTTCAACGTTGGCTACTTGATGTCATGATGATTACGTGCTTTACGGAAAATATCAATTGTAAATGCCTACTTGCTTATTAATAGAAACTGTTGACACGTCCACCGCACCACGACGCACAGTGTTTTAATAAATGATAATATGGATATGTGAATACTGTCATGTAGGTTGAACGATAAAGAAGCGACTCTGCTCGGTTTTCTTGCGATCATAAAGTGTCCCAAGGTCGCGTTATAACAGCTGCGATCGTGCTTCTTATATAAGCGAGTTTTTAATAAGAATGCAAAGTAATTCAAAGCCAAATTGCCGTAAACTTATTTTTAAGTTTAGGAAAATTTATTGTAAAAGTCGAGTCTTGTTGTCCTCATATATATAGATAAATTACTTATAATTTTTATGCAATTTTTTTTACAAATACTTATAAATATTCGATATATTCTTTTTAACTTGCACATTATTGTGATATTTTGATATCGTAAATATATCATTGAATCTTTTATAAAAATAACATTTCGAGAATTCATTGTAATGAATTTTTAATGTTGCTTTATTTCTTTAATCTTTTCCTACATACTCATAAACTCGCAGTGGATTTTAATTTTAAATTATTTTCTTTTTATAAAAGATGATGCCATAAATGCTAAATGTTGTTAAAGCATTGTTACTTAAAAATAACAAGTAATTACAAGTGAAAGTAATCACAGAATAAAGTACAAGTTGTCCGTTAATCCCGTAACGTACAGTAGTTGTGCCAGTTGTGCCAGTTGTGCCGAAGCTTTATTTCGCTATTACGACGTTCCGAGATGTCACATGTCGTGCTTAGCATAGCGTGTCTAAACCGAGCGATGCCCCGTCAGCTCTATCAAACTTCCGTCAAGATCGACAGTGACTGGGAGTAAATTAGGTGGGCTTGACACTGCGCGGGGTCTTGGCCTGGGATCTGGGCGTCTCAGAAGCGGAAGAATAAGACGATCAGGAGAAAGAGAGAGAGAGGAAGGCCTGGCGGTACGCCAAAACTTTTATTCTTGCCGACTCCTTCCATGTCTTTAAGCTCACCCCAGGTCCCGGATCTCTTCAACCCCGTCGCCATTTTTCCTCGTCACCACGATCTCTCTCACTCTCCCTCTCTCTTTTCTGCCGTCGCTTCTGCCACTCTGCTTCGCTTCGTTTCGCGTTCCGCGATGTTGGAAATAAGTTTATCAACAAACGCGCAGCGAGATCTTCGTCCATAGCGCCGCCGTGGAGAGAGCATCGGCAGAAATAGCGGTTCCTAAAATAAGCGTTGTGGAAGACGAGACGCGTCTCTTCGAAGAGACACACGGATCTTTGCACGAACGCGAACTCTTATTCGTTCGCCAACTCTTTCATTCACCCGTATCGTCTTTCGTTGTACGATTAGATAAATCGTATAACTATTAATCTCTTATTCTAATACCAGATTATTGTCATACGTTACAACTAATATAAAATAATCATATAGGAAATATTTATCAGATTTTAAATGGATATTATCATAAATACGTGTCTACCATCCGGATATTTTATTTTTAATAAAACATTACGTAAATGTATCTACCACGACAAAGTTCATTTTTAAACAGCGAATAAAACCATAAATTTATATCACTTAATTAAATTTAATGAGTTCTCGTTCGTATTATGTGATTCTTTTGTAAAAAATATATTGCTCTTTGATACAGACTACCGTGTATAATTCCTTGCGTTAGTACATGCCGCAGCATTTATCTGATTTTCCCTCAAATACGCTTAATTGATCAACCTAATTATCAAAGTGCTGCATCGTACATCGCATAAATCGCTCTTGCATTTAAAGCACCGCATTACATGCATTTAATCAGTTGCCATATTAATTTCAATGCGATGTTTTATTGCCACACCTTTACGTTCTTCCGTTTATACTCGTACAAACGGAAATCTCCATCCAAGTTTTAAAATCAATGTTATAAAACGAGTGTCGTAACATTTTGTAATGTATTCCATCCGCGGGGTGAACGGCAATTTTTACATTTACGCAGCGACCTGTTATGTGTATTAACATATACAGTGAGTGCAAAAAGTATCCGTACAAAAAAAATTTTTAAAAAAACTTTATTTTTAAAAAGTAAATATTATCCAACGAGAAATGAGTCATCGAATTAATGTAATTTATACGTTGATTCGACGTTTAATTAACGATTATTTCTTGTTGGATAATTAACAATTTATTCATAAAGAATAAAATAGACTGTATGTTTCTTAAAATTATATATACCAAAATGATGTGTATTAATTTTATACAAAATATATTATCTGAAAAATAAGCGAAAATAAAAAATTGTATTGTTTGAATGCTCAAAAAGTATTCGTACAGACGAGAAATTTAGGAATACGTTCTAAAATCAGGAATACATGCGAAGCTCGTTTGTTTATGTTAGAACAGAATTTATTCATTGTATAAAATTAATGTTTATTTTCTACAAATAAGACTTTTATAACAAATTTTCTTGTACAAATACTTTTTGCTCTCACTGTACATGAAACCTCGTATATTTATGCTGCGCATTTAGTGCTTAATGCGACTATCTAATTCTGAATCCATTATTCATATAAAACTCGTGCGCGTTATTGCTTGAATGAGACGCGAAACGTTAAGCGCTTAACATCCGGAATCTGTACCGTATAGAAAATTTGACGAATCGTTAGTGAATAAATTAAAATGAACCAACTTTAGTGAGAACGTATTACGAATAAAAGAGCAAATGAATAATGGAGTGAATTAAACTTATCGACTTAAATACTAATTGACAGGTACTGCAGCGCCACAATACACGCTGTTTTTATTAACTGTCTCTAGTACCACAAATGTTTCCAAGTTGAATAGTGCACGATATTTTAGGTTTCCTGTACTTTATCTAACATTAAAGCAAATTCAAAGTTAAATGAATAGGATGTTGGCATTTATATTTATAAAATTTAATTCGGAATGAAAAGTGTGTACAATATACATAATACAATATACACAATTTCTTGAAATTATTAATCGTTAATCTGACTCTCTCATTTCCATATAGTATACTTTTCTCTCTCGAACTTTTGTATGTAAAGTTTCAGGAGAAGTAATAGAGTGAGCGGATGGCAGTGACTGATACTCGCGTTGAAACTAATGGCGCGTGCAGAATGCGGATTCAGCATGACGCGGTCGATAGTAGACGTATGAGGGAATGGGCGGTAAGAGTCGGAGGTAGGGGGTGATGTTTTGTTAACCACAGGGAGACAGAGAGGGAGAGAATGAGCGAGCGAGAGAGAGAGAGAGAGAGAGAGAGTTTGAAGGGCTACCTGCTTGCCCGCTTGTCTGCATGGAGCGTTGATTTTGACAAAGGGTTTAAATGCCTGGCGAGACCGCCCAAGCATATCTAATTCCCCGCACCTCTGCAACTCCGGGACAAGCCGACGATATCTCAAACTAGAGATGCACCGTTGCCCCTCGTGACAAAGAGCGTTGGCGTAGGAATTGTTTTTCACGACCTAGCCCCTTTTGAAGGGTCATGCGCTTTTAAAGCTCTTCGCTTTCCGCGCTGTCAAGCGAGATGCAAGGTCATGAAAACAATTGTCGATCATGGAGATTGGAGATTGTCTTGCAAAAAAATAATGGATGTGGATTGATGCGATTTCTTAATGATGACGAGTATTTAGATGTAAATTGATTATCATATTGAATCATAAAATAACCTGTCAGAATATCTTGGAAGGAATTAATTGAATGTAAAATTATTTTATTTTATTTTTATCATTTCGTCTTACAGCTTTCTTAGCTCGGTTTTACTAATGTAAAATTAACTTTAATCTCTGTTTATAAACTCTTATTATAAACATTTTAATAGAAAATTATTATCCGTTGAAGTATATTTTTGATACAATTAATAATAGAATCAAAGAGATATTACCCGTAAAAGGTTGCCTCGAATTAACAATTTAGATAATGACGAGGGATCAATTGGTCCATCTTGGTTTACCATACCTTTTGTGCCGATTCTAACAGAAAAATTCAAACAACTTAATAGAAACGATATCAAGGTTTCAGTTAAGTTATAGTTCAAACAAATTACAGAAATATATTAAAGTGCATAAAGATCCTTTGGACTCTTTCTCTAAGTCTAATGTTGTTTATTAGATAAAATGTAATGACTGTGATGCATCTTAAGTGAGACGAACGAGAAGGAGATTGAAGACACGGATTTCAGAACATCGAAATCATATACGATGGAACACCAGTTCTAAATCGATAATAACAGACCATCGACTGCAATTGGGTCATGATTTTGATTGGAACAACATTCAAATCTTGGATGAAGAACCGGTTTACAATAAACACCTCGTCTCAGAGATGCTTAATATTGAAAAATAAAGAAACAGTCTTAACCTCCAGACAGACACAGAAGGACTTCATAAATCGTATATTCCAATTATAAACAATGTTTGACTGCGCATTACCAAGAGTTTTCACAGTACAGTCGAATCCGTCGAGCGTGTTAGACGGTTTTTTTATTTTATACATCTGACTGTGTTATTCACTTATAATTATGATACTAATTTTTTATCTCTTTTAACATTTTATTTTGACTATTATTTCAACATTAACGTGAATTTTTGCAATCGTTGGAATCGAGGTGAGTTTTTTTTTACCAGAGAGACGTTTTATGCTTGTTTTAACTTTTAATTTTATGTACTTATAACGATTTTTTTTGTTCTCACTAGAATAACGAGAAATTTTTCGCAATCGGTCATCCAATCGCTTGACGAGCAATTTTCCGTGTCTCTGACTTGACACTCATCTAAACATGTAACATTAGTTGCAAGCCGATCGCAAGTTTGTTGCGACAGCCAATCTGAAGCTTTGAAATAAACGCTTTATATTGGCTGTCGCAACAAACTTGCAATCAGCTTGCAACTAATGTAGAACTAGCTTAACGAAACCGTCGTTTTCTTAATCTTGAATATTAATTCTTCCGCGTCTGTATTTCTGTATATCTGAAGAGGGTCTAAATACAAGGCCGAAATATGTTATTCTATTTTGTATTATATTCTGCTGTGTTCAATATTCTTATTTTCTTCGGTTTTTTTAATATTCATTTTATTAAACTTATGTTAAATGAATTTTTACGGTTTTTTGACTCTTATTAGCCTTTTACATCACATTGTATTTTTAATCTCTGTTCAATTCTTTATCTTTTTCTAATTCTTAAAGTTTAACTCATCAGATTAAAGTTAATCTTACATTGGTGGAACCACTTAATGACGTTAGTGTTATAAATCTTTTGGTTTTCTATCAGTGAACTTGTATGGTAGCGTACTCGTTTTATTTTATCATACTTATTTCAGAGGACAAAAGCAATTTGTCATGCTCTGTACACACGACGATAAGAATTTACATGCAAATAAACCGCACGTATAGGTCTTACATAATGCAACGCGCTATGGGATAACAATCCAATAACTAATATTATACTTCACATTTACTAATACGAATACTAAAGTGTTTTCTTGTTAGATATAAATATCTAATTTGTCATACGAACACGCAAACAATATCATTCATCTCATATCATACAGTCTCGTAATGTTTTTACGAAGTGATAATTGCATGTTAATAACCTGGTTATCGCATCTTCTGAGAATTATAAGATAACATGATATTTTTTGCCGCTCTCTAACATTATCATACATAAACATGAAATGCGGATCCATTACGTAAATATTTGCATTACGAAAAAAAGATAAAAGCGGACTTTTGGCCGAGAGATGAAAGTACCGTATAAATAAAAATTCATGCCCTGGACTGAATAAAATCCTCCGACCTATATTTTTTAAGTACTTTTCGCTTCGTCAAAAATCTTGTACCAACCACGGAATCTTCGACCTTTTTCAATATTAACATTAAGATATTCACAAACTTTTTGAAGGGATCCTTTTACTTTCCATTAAAATTTTATTACCAAGGTTATCCCACTTTCCACCATTCACCGTGAGAATCATCAAAAAGATTTCCTTAGAAAAGGAAGTTTTTCCAAGAAAATAATATTTTTAATAAATAACTTGCTAACTAAAGACGCTTTTACAAAAATATCAGTTATCTAATCATGGAGAAAACGTATTTAGAAAGTTGTTCTTAATTTTGTGTGCAATGCATTCTTTTTCACGTCATTCATATGAATTATTATTATTATTATCTTTTGTAGTTTATTATGAGACCCGTATTTTGGTCTCATTGGTAGCTACGTAATACTTAGCAACAATAAAAAGCCATTTTCTTGTCATGTATCGATATAGACATCCGATAATCACGTCTCGGTCCAAAAGTGATGGCTGCATGAACGACGTCACGCGTGTGAGTAACGACAGTGCGAAACAAAGTACAGGATCACCGTTCAATTACGCGCGCAACGTAATGCATGCGTGCAACGGTAGAACGACAAACCGCAGATCGCTAGGAGACGGGATGCACGGATGTCGGGCTCGTCCCAACGATGCGCCTCGTATCCGTATATATCTCCGTATTGTACACACGTACAAGTATGTGTGTGCGTGCACGAACTGCACATATCGGATAAACACACCCCACGCCGGAGGCATCGCTATTGCCCGTTGTGGAGAGGTCCTCCCCCTCCGGGTAATAACAGTAAATCCCGAGTAATAAATCCCTCCGCCGCGCCATGTCTTCCTTCCCTACCCCTCTTTGTCCTTCTATCTGCTCAGGCTCGCGCAGTGGGTGTACATGCCTGTGCGTATGGATGCTTATGCGTGGCCTCCTCCCCTTCATCTGTGTTCATCCCTCTCTGTTCGTTTTCCCTTCTCTCTGTCCAGTTTCTCCTTCACGCAAACGTGCACGTACGCACACGCGCGAAGAGAAGGGCATGCAATTTCTATCCGCTCGCTTCTCTTCGGGATGGGATATACGTGTATGACGTGCATTGTTGTAAATTGCTCCCATGCTACGGCCATGTACCTACCGGGTTAATCGAAGACCCCCTTGAACTCCCTTGAACTCCCTTGAACTCGCACTAACGCGACGGAAACCGGAAACCCAGTTGAACGTGCAACGTACCTACTACTGCACAATTCCTCGGTTGAAACGATTCGTCGTTGTTGATCCATGTACAAAGTACGCTCTCAATCGAGGTCAGTAGACAAGATTCATAACTGCGATTGATAACGTACTGCCATATTGTCGAGTATCGTATCGAGGAACACTGTAGGAACGACATACGTTTGCACAAGCAGCGATTTAGTCTAATAAATTAAGAAGATTTAATGTTGAGCCAATAACAATCCTTTAGCTAATACCCAGTTATTATAGCCATTATTACCGATGCTATCAGCGTTTGGATGGCGGCCAATTGAGCAGAGGATAATGGTATTACAGTTGTTATCGTGATTTATACTTTAGTATCAGAATTCAAAGTAGTGCTTACTTGACTTGGAAAATAATCCGTGAAGTATCATTAATTATTATGAATAAGAATTTTTTTGTATCGTATGTCAATTTTGAAGAATATTTAAGTTGTTCGTAGCATTGTCCCTTTTTTTCAATTTCACACGTTAGTTCATTTTTCCATTTGAATGATAGTAATAATACGTCAAAAACTGACTTGCCTATCATTCAGTGTCAAAAGTTTCTTTGTAACTTGCAATTCCGTGAAATTTGAAAGATAAATAATATTCCCTTCTGGGAGAATATATGAGAATTAATATATTGAACTATGCGAATATATCAAGTGAGGGTGGAAGAAGGGAGTTGGTAGGGAGATTGCTTTATATAGCGTCCTAGGGTTACCGAGTTATGCGAATCACTGACTGTGCACATCAAAGGGATTACCTCGGTAAATCAGCTCCATAATCTCTCCGGACGATGAACAGTCGATGTACCGGACAGCTGTAGGGATCGATCGGTTGCCCGCCACAATTATGCAGTCCGATCAAGGGTATCGAGATAACCTTCGTATACAAGCATATCGAGCGCGCGATAATCTACCGTCGTACCGTCGATAATTTTAATAATTAACGGCTGTGCGACTCGGTTGCTAGCTTGTGATGTTCTTTACATGTAATCAGTTTCCGTCGCGTGATATTATTAGACGTGTACTTACCGGGATGTCATCCAAAGATTCTGGAATGCAGATAAACAAAAAGAGAATTATGAATGAAGAAGTTCTGAATTGATGTCAGTTTTTATAGGAGTTTGTTGCATTGTGGGGAAAACTTTAACGTTATCAGCTTTTAAAAATTTTAAGTTAAAAGACATTTCTCGTCAGTTATGTACAGCTATATGAAATCACATACAGTGTTATAAAGTACGTACTAATTTACAGTAAAATACATGGTTACACATTCCGCGTATAGTACTATATAATATCGTAATATCATTGGAAATTGGAGCATATACTAAAGTTGTTAACTCTAAGACCTAGTTAACGATTTGCTATCTTTTCCCGCACATTATAGTCCTATGACATAGATACAGAAAATAGATACAGTTAATTTAAACGTATTATAACGTTAAAATTAACTGCACTCGATTTCAAGTTACGGTATCAATTTCACTTTCCAGCATGTATTTCATACATCATATATTTACCGTCGCTCTTTCTTGTTTCAGAGAAGAACAATGCCCGTAACAATCGACGCCGACGCGTGAGCGAAGGTGCCAGTCGCGAGAAAAACGAAAAAGATTCGGCGGAATCCACGCGGCAACAAGAGGATCGCGAAAATAAAAGTCCGCCGTTTAGCAAGGTAAGCAATCGTGTTGCGCGGCCGGTGTTAGAAGAAGCAAACAGTGCATCGGGAAGTGCTTCGAAACTACGAAGACGTGGCGCCGCGGTAAAGAGTCCGACCACCGACCAGGGGCCGCCGGCACAGCATCAGAGACCGGCACGAAGAAGACCGAGGCCAGGAGGTGGCCAAGAAGTCAAGACAGACGCAGAGGGAGAGTCTGTCGAGCATCATCATCGTACCGGAGCGAGAGCCGACAAGGACGAACGCCTCGGTAACAGATCGGAAGAAGAGGAGGAGGAAGAGGAAGAGGAGGAAGAGCGTCTCGAGGGAGAGGATGAAGAGAGTCAGGAACGCTGCGATCCACTGACTAAGCGGCTAAGAACAAGCCCCGTCGGCAGAAAGCTCAGATCGGAGAGTAGTAAGAGCAAAAACACCGAGGAAGCTGCAGCGGATCGGGCCAGAGGATCGGTGGTGGAAGCAGAGGGAGAGGACGAGGAGGAAGACGACGACGAGGACGACGTTGAGGAGGAAGCGGGGGCGGAAAAACACGACGGGGCCGAACGAGAGGTCGGTAAACTTGAAGAGGACGAGGAGAGTCAGTCCAGGGAGAGGGATAGAGAACCCGAGCCACCACCTCCGGACAAAGTCGATCCCGGAGGCGATCCGGCTTCCAAGGAGGAGCAACAACCGGATAACAAATCAGAATCAAGAAAGGACGTTCGCGTGACCGATTGGGACATAGATAAGGTCGGCGAGAATAAGGAACAACGACAGCAACAGCAACAGCCACCGCAGTTACTCGTGAATGGATTGCATGTCGATTCGCCGCTGGTCAGCGATAAGACGAATGCCATCCGCGAGGGCAGTCCGTCTGTGCTGAAGTCGACTCGATCAAAGACAAAAGGTTTTGCGGAAGAAGCCAGAGAGGACGTAGCGGCGGCGGCGGCGGCGGCAGAGGACGATCGCGACGAAAACGCCAGTGAGGAAGAGGTGAGCTCGCAGCGATCACGACGCACAGAGCTGACTACCACCGAGTTAGGCACGGAGGATAGCGTGGGTAGCGTCGGCGGCGTTAGGGCGGCCAGCGTCGAATCGGTCGTCGAGCTGCTGGAGTCGAGCAGTCAGGACTCAGGCTCCGTGCTGGAGAGGCTGAGTCCGTTTAGTAGCAGCGGCGGCGGCGGCCCCGGCAGGCAGAGCAGCCTGCTCCTGGAACAGCAGCGGGAGCAGGAGCGCAATCGGCACAACGAGAGCCCGATCATCCTTGCCGAGAGACTGAACAAGCCGCCACCGCCGATCGCCGGTCACCATCATCATCCTCATATACAATCTTACCATCAGCCGCTTCATCAGCAACAACAGTTCCATCATCACCATCAACAGCACCACCAGCAGCGTTATTCCGCCAATAGTCCGGTGATCCATCACCATCACCAGCAGCAACAGCAACAGCAGCAGCAGCAGCAGCAGCAGCAGCAACAACAACAGCCGCCGTCGCAACATCATCATTATCAGCTAGCGAGCAGCCCGCATCAACATCATCACCATTCCACCGCTCGCCTGACCCCGTCGAGCCTCCTCGAGGTGCAACAGCAGTCTCACACATCGAGGGGTGGCGATGAGGCCGGCCTCATGGAAGTGGAGGCCGGGGCCGGTATACCTGGAACGGGCGTACTCGTCGGTGTGCCTACGGCGGTCGGTGGCATACGGTCGTCGGGAGGCAGCAGCGGCGCCGCCGGTGTCGCTACTTACGGCGACAGCGGCTCCGACAGCGGGGTAAGCTCGCTGAAGAGCGCCAGTTCTGGCGACGAGAGGAGCGGCAGCAGGAGCTCGGCGCTTAGCGTCGAGGAGACAACATCCTCCTCGACACCGCTAGTCCCCGCCGCTGCCGCCGCTGCCCCGGCCAGGATCTGGCACGTGCAGAGCGTGCAACACACGTCCCTATTGATGGCGCATCCGTCCCAGGGCGCGCCCAACGCCGGCGCTAGTGCCGCAGCCACGGCGCCGCCGGTCGGCTACCACAGTCCAGCTCCTCCGAGTCACCATGCTGCCGAGATGCTCTGGAGGCAGTCCAGGACCGCCTACCCGCCACTCTCCCACACCCTCTTAGGCCCACAACCATCCAGTCCGGAGGAGCTGCTTGAAAGAGAGCGCCACGAAAGAATGCTGCGGTGAGTTGTCTCTATTATCTTTCAATTTTCAATTCTACGTTTCTGCGAATCTTTCTTTCTACGTTGCAACTTGTCGTAATCAATACTTTTTATTAAGTATAAATTAAAAGAAATTACAAAGAATTGGCACAGATCTTTTTCTATAAAATTGTGTTCCTTTAAATTATAAGGAATAAAAAAAAGATTTAATTACATCATTAAGGAAAACTGGACATTAGTAGTTAGAAGAGAAATGTATAAAAAAAGGAATCGATAAGTTTTAATATCAATAAATAGTTTCGATTAGATGATAGATACATTCAATTTTATAGAAATATATTCTCTCAATTGATTTTAATCTGTTTTTACTTCGAAATAAAAATATAAAGGTATATTTATAAAAAAATTTATAAAAATGCTTGAGAACAGGCATCGATACATATCCGCAAATTTCTATAGATTGAAAGTAGATCCGCGTCTCGATAAACGGCGCTTTAATAGATTTGACGTTGCATTACGTCTTCTGTAATCACCTCAGTGAATTGACGGTTGCAACGCGATATGTAACGACGATAAAAAGTTTATTTACCACGGCTACTTTTCCGCTCGACTACGCGCGCCATTAATAGCGCTGCCACATGCACGAGCGATTTTGAGTACGGGCATTATAATGCATTGAACAGCAGCGTGACGATGTCATGACTACGTTATGCCAATAATCTAAACCCTAGATTCGCTTTCCCTGTCGACATGAATTATCCACCGTAATCCGTGACGTTTATCGTATCTTTCTTTTGCTCGATCAGTTGCCTCGTCAATAACCTCGACACAGAAATGATCTGAAACGTGCCAATATAACATTTCGATCCAATATCACGATTAACACGAATTGCCACGCTTCGAGAAGCGGTTTACCTTTTTTTGTTCCGAGTTCCTCGAATATTTGCAAGAAACAAACGTTTTTTGCCCGTACGTAATTTACTTGTTCGCGTGTCCCCGCGACAAAACGTTCAGCCGGCTAGTAGATCCTTCGAAGGAAACGAGACTATCGTCCGGCATCGGGGAAGTGAATGCCCGACCGTTGTGGCAGCTGCATTCGACGCTTTCTCGCTGGTTCTAGCCGTCGGACTTTCTTTGTCTGTCTGCTCTCGCGTGACTACGTCAAGCGTATATACTCGCCATTCTCGTTTCTCGCCGTATGCGGGGAGGGCAGACAGGCGGATGCGCCTGAAAAAAAAAGAAGGAAAAAAAGGGAAAAAGAAAAGAGGTGGACGGGACAAGCTCGAGCGTGCGTATCCACAGCCAGGCGTTGCGCGCGCGCATGACGTGTATCTACGTGCGTTTCCGGGCGCCAGCTGCGAGCCGTTCCTCCGACTTCCGCCGGATTATCGCGATAGAGACGAGGCTCGGCCTGAGTAATCGAGTCATCATTCGCGCGGCAATGCCGACAACGAGGCGGTGACCCGAAACCGTCGCTCTTCGGCTTGTATAAATATAAACCGGTAGAACATTTACCAACACCGACGTGCCACTGATCGGCACGTGTCGATGACCCTGCCAACCGTGCCTCGCTTGACCTCACCGAAGGCCGCCCGCCAAAACTTTCGGTATCGTTCATTTCTATTATTATATATGCTTCCCCTTGATTTCTACATAACAGACCGGCTGCTTATTTTTAAGAGTAAACAGGTGAAAGTGATAACACTAAGAGGATCACATTAACATAATTTTTACAACGTTAAATATGCGTGTAGCATTGCGAATCGCAGATTTGTATACAAGTTCTTGGAAAGTTTGTTCTCTTCCAGAATATTACGAGTACCCTTTGTATGATTATCATAATTGGCAAATCCTTCTCGCAAAGTTCCGTCTTTCAATTATTCATAGTCAAAGTTCGTCGGGTAGAAAGTTATTCTTGAAAGTATAAAACTTGTATGTACTTTCTTTATCAATAACAATGGAAACATAGTTCAAGATAGATGTGGACTCGGCCATGACTCCACGTCTGTCAATGGTCGCTATGTATCGCTTTAACGGCGCATCGATCGAAAGAGACGGTGTGTAAGTTCTGTAAATACGGCTAAGTAAAAGTTGGAATGTTTGAAACTAACCCCGGTGAACTTTAGATTACGAATTATTTAAGTTCAAAACTGTTTTATTGCGCGACAATGCAAGTCGCATAAATTGGAAGCTATTGATATCTTGGCATTTAAGAAAAGATCAGCTCAAAATATCCGGCCTTAGAACTACGGTCGTTAATTTTGACGTAATCAGTATGAAACTCGAAGATATTGTTTTCACTTTTATAAAGAGTAAAATTAATTCCATTCATTTCAACCCAATTTCTCATTGTACCTCGTTATATTACACGTTCTTTGAATTGTTCATAACTAATCCTAATCGATATAAATAAAAATCGTCTCTCTCTTTCTTTCACGTGCCTTTTACGTGTCATTGAAACTAATCCTCGTAACAAATCCAGTGACCTGACCCACGGGATGAGTTCAGCGAGCATCTAGGTAGGGATAATTAATAGTCCGTGAACCAAGAACATGACTGAGATATTAAAGCTCTTCTCGTAAGAGCCCAGGCGGAAAAGGGCGACGGAGGGTTTAGGTTGGCAAGCTACTAGACGATGATGACCTCCTACATCGTCTGCCACTGCTGCTACTCATGTTCGGGAGGGAGGGGTCAGACAGCAGAGGACGTGCGTCGACTTGACAATATATTACATCAAGTCCGTGCCAAGTCCCTCTAAATATCGTTTCCGAGTATTTTTATGACGTTGAACGTCGGCTACATTATAACGCTTTTTCGGATCACAGTATTTTATTTCGGATGATGAAAAGAAAAAGAGAAATTTACAGTCTCTGCAACGTTTTGCGCTTTTTGATTACTGTCATCTGATTATTTGCTCACAGACAGATCTCGTGTCTTATTATCTTCAAATTTATTTTTTGTGTAAAATATTCAATCATGTTTCTAAAAAAAAAAAAATGAATTTTTATTTGCCGAAATCCACATTAATGGAGAGGAAAAATAGCAAGGATCGAGTAACAAAATTAAAGTCAACCTACTGATAGAGAGTGAAAACGTAAATTATAATTAGTTACAGCCATCAACAAATAGATTAGTGAATTATTAAAATTGATGATATACCTAAGTAAGACAAGTTTATAAAATATTTTTTTGATTCTATCCGTATTAACCGTAGATACACACTAAGATCCCTGAGACCACAGCATAATTTTCTCAGTTTGGCATTTTAGCGTTTCTGGACTTTTTTTTAACCCATTATGTATCTCGAAGTTCTTTAATTCTATCAATTTTTATAAATTATATTTTTTATAACTTTTATAAATTATTAAAAAAAAATTTTTATAATTATGAGGCTGTTCCTTTATCAATTTTGTATTGACTAAAAAAAAATTAATTAAAATATGTCTATTTTTGCTGGAGTTACAATAATAAATATGGATGAAATTCCCGGAACACCAGTATAAATACTTTATATAGGCAAAAAGGAGCGTGTATAATAGGATTAAGTAACACTTCTGTTGTATAATTGCTAATTTTTTCGATTATGCAACAAGTTACGATGCTCTCGAGATAATATAGCTTGTTGATATTCCGTGAAAATTAGCTTGGCTAAAATTGGAAGCAACAGTTTGTCGGCAGACGAGTTAATCGTCTTCGCATCCTCGAGACGTTTTCAAGGTCGAAGTTGTCTGATAGTATCCGAGAGCAGGCGCTCTCAATTTTCCCTTTCTCTCTCGTCGGGGTACAAGCAAACCCACGGGGGGAATGCCGCAAAAAGAACGAAGACGCGCGGTGAGAGAGCTACCCTAATGACCATCGTGTAGCGACGAAGGTTAACTACGCGGTTCATCCTCCTGCGATCGATATCCCACGTTCTTGTGCGTCTCATCTTCTCTCATTCTGAGATCCCATCGGAGCCGGTAGCACTCGATCACGAGGTATTAAAGCTTGATTGATCGATGCATCTTTTTTCTTGCTCAATCCTGGCCTGAGTCACGCGAGACCTGAAATGCGTTCCCGAATACAAAGCTATGGTTAAGATTAATCGTACACGAGCGAAATTATTCTCGTTCCAAGAAAGGCATCATTTTCAGCATCGCTATGAATTGGTTTAACAAAAAGCAGTATAAGAATCTATCAAAAAGGGTTAAGGTTATTAAAAATATATCACAGAACCGATGTAATTTTAATTACGTTGTAGAACTTGTTTCAAGAATTGCGCTGAAATGATGTAAAAAAATAGAAATCGTGTTGTATATAAATTGCATTATGATAACGAACACGAATGAGTTAGGAAAAAAGACAAATTTGTAATATTTTTAATGGCTCTCTGTAAAATATTTTATCAGCTGAAGTAAATGTACAACCGATTATACGTCGTTAGTTAGTAATGTTGCAAGTTAATATCGTTCATTAACGAAACAGGGATTATCAAGCTTCACTTCGCGAAAGCCATCGACAAATTAAGAGCAAATTTACCTGAGATATATCGATGAGGGATGTTGTTGCGGAGTTAACTGGGAGAAGTAATCGCTCGTTACGTATAACGAACAGGTGAAATTGGAAACTTGATAAAGCGGCGATGCGGATCGCCGGCGATCGGTTATCCGCACGAGAGGACCGTCGCAGAACGCAACATTGCATTTGCCGATATCACGCGATATCCTTTTTACGTGTCGACTCGAAACTTCCTGGAATTTCCTGCGGCAGAACATGTCGCGGAGACACGCGTATACGCGTTCCAATGCTTTTTCTCGCACGTGGCGTGATCACGAAACAATGGTTCCGGTGAGCTTGCCCCTTAGGCGTAAATAGGATCGCTCTTTCGTGTCGAAGTTACATCAAAGATACCCTAACGACTATTATTCATGTAATTAGCGTACCGGTTCAAATAATGGCAGTATTTTACACGAAAGAAAATTACGCGGTAATTTAAATGGGTGGATTCAGGCAAGAAGGAAATATTATCCTCATTTAAATATTATCAACTAGCCTTTTTTTTTTGCTTTACCTGCAAAATATCTTGAACTGCATATTCAAGTATCCAATCCTTACGACACGATTATTACGTTTTGTAAGCAATACGCACAAGCCAAAACTGGGGTGAATGGTCAGAAAGCTCGTTTGCAATCTTGCCCTTTTCTCTGAGAAAGCGATCCTAACGTGTAAGCGTACATTATCCTGTTCTAAATATGTTCTAAATATTATAGGCTCTCTCTCTTTTTCTCTTCTCTCGTGTAATGACCGCGATTTAACGCTTATGCAAGCCCGACCTCTCCGAGAGAGGTAATCAGCTGGCTGCCGAGTGCGGCAACAGAAACTGGCATTTGGGCACAAGGTCACGCGCAGCTTCTTTTTTATCTCTCCCCACCTGGACCTCTCCGCCTCTCGCCCCCTTTAATCCTATCTCTCCTTCTGCTCTTTAACCTTCTCCGTCCGTAGCCTCGTCCGAGACCGTTTGTTAACCGGTATGAGCGAGGAGGAGAAAAGGACGAGACGAACAGGAATGCATGTAGCAGGAAGCTGTAAAAATATATGTCGAGCGTTCGGCAACTCGTTCGATGATCGCGTGTCCGAGCATGGTCTAACAGGATAATGAGGGGCTGGATGCCTTGATTGCGACGTTATATATAATAATAAACCAAATTGATTATAGATTAGCAGAATTAATATACTAGGATAGAATTATTCGATGTGTATGTGTGTGAGTGATTTATTTAAATTCCATATTAAATTAGTATTTTCAATTATGTCATAGAGATTATATCATAGATAATGACCTAGGGACGGCTCAGAATGTGTATCATAGATTCAATTATCGGCAATTCAATAATCGTTTATTATTGCGTCTATGTATTAATGAATTAATGTATTGCGAACGATATATTATAGCTATTGTTCATTTTGTGTGTATCATAGATTCAATTATCGGCAATTCAATAATCGTTTATTATTGCGTCTATGTATTAATGTATTGCGAACGATATATTATAGCTATTGTTCATTTTGTTTTTTTTTTTCTTTAATGTCGACTGTCATTTATGCCAAGTGATATTTACTCTGGAATGTAAGCCCGACATTGTAATTGGTGCCAAAGTCTTTATCGCAAACGGTTGTGTCGTCAAGCTATTATTACCACTATTTAAATAGCTGGTTGCGAACAGTTTCGCGTCTATGGTCTGGAATGTGTCTCGTAAAAAGTGTCTTCTATCGTCCGTCACTGATTTATATATCTCGAGGACAACGTTCGTTGTTTTTGCGGTCGCACTCTGGTAGCTACGTTTGCAGGTGTGCGTGAAACACGTTTACAAGGAAATAAATCTGGTCGGTGCCTCTCTAACTCCTCCGGATTGCGTCACGCGAGTCTGAATCACACGTTAAAGTATCTCACGATTCACCCAGTTTCATCGCCGAATCGAAAGTCTCGTATGTTTCGTTCGCGGCTCGTATCGCGCGCTCTTCATCCAAGGCCATCGTTGCTTTGCACGACAAAACGTCTCTCTATGGACTTTGTCAGTTAATTCTATCGTACACTGCTCGATGTTATCTTATCGCTACGCACAATATAGTAATTAAACATGACAATATGGGAGGGACTTGAACGAAGTAACAGAGAGCTATAAATTATTGCTTATTATACAGCTGTGTAATTATCAATATATTTTTTTATTTATAATATTCTTTGTACACTCGGTTTTGACCTTTAATGAAATCTTTATTTGAATTTGTCATTACAACCAGCTGATACTTACATTTTGTATCATTACTTATATCTAATCTTTCTTTAATACATTATGACTGATTGCGTTTTTAATATATTGCGATATCAGTAATATCTTTACAGTATTGGAGATGTACGTTGCGCTTAGATTAAAATGTAACTTCAAAGTTTACCCGTACGTAATGCGATGGGATCTCAACGTCAATCGATCGAAACGTTTCACGTTGAATAGAGCGTAAAGCGTGTGATCTACGAATCGATTAGTCAACGTGTATCGTGCATATACTTCTTCCGCCTGGAGCGATGCAACCGACGTCTGTCTCGGACACCGTCGTTCAACTCCGAGAGAGTCGATCGGCCAACGAGCGACACGGACGAGCAATTTATCTCGAGGTCATCGCGTTATCTTCCCACCGGGGGCGCGTACGGAACGTTCGAGAGTAGGCGAAGTACCGGCAACGATCGCCGTTTATTATGCAGTTCACGTGGCACATGTCCGTCAGCTCGCCGGCGCGGCGCGGCGATTTACACGCCCGTCACGCACACACGCGCCACGCGAAATCTGACCGGGATGGGATCCGCTCGCTCGCTCGCGCGCATCACAGCGTATGCATGCAGATACGTGCGTACCGTATCTTCTGATTTCTCCTCCCCGCCCCCGCCGTTATCTACGGTCGCAACGGCGCGGGCGTGGAGATTAGAATTCGCGCCTCGCCTGGTGATATTGCTCCCGAGAGTGATGCCCACTCGAGGCCGAGGACACCGGAATTCTTCGAAGAACACGCGAGCAGTATTTTTCTTAAAACTCTATTCAAAATTCGTCTTTCAGGGTGTTTATCATTTTTGTGAATTTTTCGTGAAATTTATACTTTACACTTATCTTAATATTAACATCAGTTATATCAAGCATATATTGACAGATTATTTAAAATACTTTACAAATTGGGGCAGTTTTGATTCAAATTTACAGAAATATTCTCTACCGAAAGAATGTTATTAAAATTGAACCTTTGTTAATCAAATATTAATGTTTCATTCGGATTATTAGATCAAATCTTATGTGTGTCTATACAGTTTGTTGACTTCACTGAGAGAAATGTTTGGTATGAATAATTTATTTTGTTGCGTTATTCTAACTAAATCTTAATTAATAACACAATTTTTCAATTAAAAAGTAAGAAAGTTTTTGTTAGTCACACATCAACAAAATGATTATTCATACCAACCATTTTCCTCGCGCTGTTCAACTTTTATTTTTTCCCCAAGTCCTTTAAAATCCGACGCCTATGCGCCATTATTTGGTCTCGCGGATGTGCATTCACGGACTCACTCGCGTACTATCGAACACATGCGTTCACGCATTTGGCTCGCGTTACGTGCTATATATCCGAAGTGAACTCGCTCTCCAGGCGGGATTCGTGTACACACGCGTGTTTGCAAGCCAAGTACATCGGCGAACGAGCGTGCGTGGGCCGTGTGGGCCGTGCTAACAGTAAATCCAGCGAAACGAAGGGCATTGTGCTAGGGCACAAGGGGAGGAAAAGAGAGAATGAGAGGAATGATGTAATCTCTGTCTGCTTCTTTCGGTATATAATAACATCGTCGTAAGTCGTAACAAACGAGTTGCAGCTAGATTCAAGTGTGAAGGAACTTATTGCACATTTTGGGTATCCAAGGTCGAAGCTCGTCAGTATTGTAATAAGTTTTTTTAAACGACAAGATTTTAAGATGAGGTGCAGATGAATTTTTTCGTCATTTATTGAAATGTTTCTGAATTCTTTACATTTATTTTAATTATTTTTCATCAATTATTTTAAGAATTTTTCTTTAAACAATGGTACACACAGAAAAATGCATACTATGCGCAAGGGAATAATGACGATAAATTTGGCCCATCAAAATGAAAGTGATTTTTGAAAGCATTTTTGACGAGGGAGATACGAAAAAATAATAAAAAAATACTCAAACTATCAGATACCAAAATAACTGACAATTACAGATAGAAAAAGAGGATAAAAGGATTTCAGTCCATAAATAAAAAACGAAACAAAATTCACCCCATCTCTCCCTGCCTAGGGATGGGTTTGACTTTCCACACGAAGCGAAGTCTACCCTACACCTTTCCTGCCTAGGGGGTCCGACTTTTCACGCAAAGCGAGGTCCACCCCACACCAAAATATGATTTGAGTTAAGTTGTTTTTTTTGTGGTGGAGCCCCCTCCCCCCCGTAAAGGGGGACGAAACATATACTACTTTCAAGCATATACTTTACAACACAAAGCGAAAGCCATCCCATCTTCCTCTCTATCTAGGGGGTCTCGCTTTCTAGTGGTTTTAACAGTGACGACAATTTTAATAATAATTAAGTTTCGATCTAAAATATATATTATGTAGCATATAATCTATAATACATGTTATTAAGAATGTATCTTTCATGCTTTTTGTTTATGGACTGAAATTTTTGTTTCTTATGTTTTCCGTTTGTAATTGTTATTTATTTTGGTATCAGTTGGTTGCAGAATTTTTTTACTATTTTTCTTGTATTTCTCGTTAAAAATGCTTTCAAAAATCACTTTCGTTTTGAGGCACCAAGGTTAACGTAATCATGCTTGCAAATAATAATTACTTGTTTCAAATATTTAAAAAACTCATATATTCACGAATCTGACATAAAGCATCTTCAAAATATATCCTGAATCCTAGTAAGCTTAATACAATCAAGATTATTAAATTAAGGTCCGATTGCACCGTTACTTTGACTTTATAAGCGAGGCTTAAAACTCTCACTTCCTCTCTTTAAAACCGAAAGAGAGGGAGAGATAGAGAGAGTTTTAAGTCTCGCTTAAAGATCAAAGTGACGTTGGTGCAATTGGGTCTAAAACAAATTCGATTTTATGTAAAAAAAAGTCGCTTCTTCAATCAATTTAATATTCTTCAAAGGAAAACGAATTCTCTTGTTTTGAGTATATAATAACGAGTTTTCCTAAAACTTGTGATAAATATATTTGAAGATTATTATCAAGAAGATATTTTTTGTTAAAGATAATCGTTAAAAGGAAGAAGGTAAATTGGGTAATCATTTTTTTTTAGCAATGGAGTGGCATTTTTTGTGTGTATTTAATTTGAAAATGATATTGGTTTTTTGTTCTTTAGTTCTCGCGTATGATTATCCTATATTTGATGACAAACACCGTGAGTCATATTCACGCGTGTTTCTCCGAAACTAATTAATTATATAAAAATGATAATTAACCAAACACCTGTCACGGCGCACAAAACGAGTGAACGAGACTACATCGAGTGATGACATGTGAATGAAATAGCTTTCAGCGCTCGTTTCGTTTGCTGCAAAACGCTCAGCTATTTCGCAAATTGCGAGCGGCGTGGCTGTGACATCATAGAGCATTCGCGGATCTGTGTATCGATGGACGAACGATGCCCGGGGAAAATTTCGTGCATTTGTGGCGAACCGGCGATACCGCCGGCGCCGGTGCGCCATCAAAGGACCGAAGCCAGACGCATACCGCGTGTTCGCGAATGCTCTCCCGGCCGATTGATCGACAATGTGTCAGAAGGTACTTTCTATAGGGTATTGTCTAGACAGGATATCTCGCGACTCTGCCGGATGCGCTTTCAGCCGCAGGTTCTTTGACAAATTTGAAATCGATGCTGGCAGGTATATGATGGAGAATCATAATTTGCCAAGATTTTTCCACGTTTAGCGCCCCGACAATCGGGATGCCAATTAAATTTCCACCAAGATAGATTTAAGTTGTAATTAGATTGGGCAGTAAGTTTTATTATGCATTCAAAGCCTTGACGAGAAAGATGGCGGAGGAAGGGCTTAATTCTCCACAAGTTTATATCTCTTTTAATTCAAGATATAATTCAGGACTGAATATTAAAAATATTATGAATAGAAATACTCTATTTTTACTTTAATATTCAGCGTTGATCTGATAATACTATCAGAATTAATATTGAATAACTATATCGAAGGCTTATCATTGAAGTAACTATTATTATATTCGAAATTATTTTATCTTATCAACTGTGTGTCAGAATATTTGTATTTGAAAGTCATATCTGACTATGACATCACAATATATACGAAACTTTATTTTTAAAAAGAAGATCCGGTTAATATTTCCAGGACTTTAGTCGTCGAATAGAATTTGAATCAATTAATACGGTAGTTTCGAAAAATCGATCCGATTTGAATTCGGATACACGTTACACATATCATATAACATCTTCCTATTCTGCCGCACGCTTTAATCGGGTCACTGACTCTCCGGCGTCGACTGGAATCCAATCGCAGGAATGTGTCCTCGTAGCCGAACCGACCAGACCTCCGATCGTATAATAGAAGGTCGTGATGGCTATAAGTCGCTATATAATGACTATAGCACGCTATAGCCATGGCGCTATAACGAGACTAGAATTGCTGATTCAACGAAATCGTATGCGCGAATACGCAGCTCTCGCACAGTTCATCGCAGTCGGATGGCTCTGTTCATCATGCCATTATCATGCCGTTAACGTCGCCATTATCGTGCAGATGTCCCGGCTGAAACTGGTTCCGCGCAATCCTATACGACTCTACGTATACATTATATTTTTAACACAACCGGAAAGCACATACGGGCTTGCATGATTCAGGTTCTAGTCTCAATGGAGACCAGAACACTTTAATTGGCATGCAATATATTATTACAATAATTATAAAGATCTTATCGTGATAATAAAGAATTTATTTCCAGATAAATTTTTTTTTATTAAAACGACAAAAATATGTTTATTAATTTATCAGTTTATACTGCTTTATCGTATTTAACGTTATAATTATACCAGTAGCTAACATTTTCGCATTTGTAAACCTCTCCCTAGACTTTTTGCATCCAATTTGCTATAAATATATACAACGGTCAAAAGTAATTAGCTTTCCTCTCTATTTGTCGCGTAACAAAACTGCCCCGAGAGACGTTAACCGACCCGATTTAGCGCGAATAAATTTAACGCGACACGGTTTCGTACAGGCCGTACGCACTTCGCACACAATCTGATATTATGGTAGCTAGTTGGACGCGAAGCATAACTCAATTTCTCGGCAAACGACTGCGCCCGCCCACGCGCGCGTCGGGGCACGACGGCAATTCCAACAATTTCGTACTCCCGTAATTTGGCTCGTGAATAATTACCGCCGGGGGCGGCATCGAAAATAACGATATATTTCCGGGATTGCGTGACGGCGCGTAAACAAGAAACAAAACGAGACTCGCGCGCGCTTTCCGTTTGTTTCTAATTCGAGAAATCCATTAAAAGGATGGACACTCGTCCGCCTTGGTGAGACTCTAACGCTTTTCTCGCCAAAGAGAAGGGTAGGTCGAGGATTTTCAGACGTGGAGGAAGGAACGCGCCACGAGATTTGCGTGGCCGAAAGCCATAAAGGCACACACGCATGTGCACCTGCATCCACGGAACTCACGCGTACGCGTGCGGACGGCGCCGTGCGATTCGTACGTGCTTGCGTATGCGCGTGCATGACTCCGGGTAGTCCGGGTGGCGGACCCATTAGCGTGGATCATAAAGGTCCTCAACCTAGTGAGTCACTACGGGTTAATAATTACTACCGAGCACCACGCATGCAAGTCCGTGCACTCGTTCGTGTTCTCCTCTCGTTCTCGCCCCTCTCCAAGCTTGTGCAACACTACCGCACATTCACAGAGGCCCCAATAGCGTAATCAAACGAAACTGGTTCCGTGCCGTTTTCAAAGAGAACATCTAACAGGATGTTGCCGTCGACAGAGAGATTGAATGTCTCAACGGCTTCTCGTAATCGTTTAGATCAATTAAGAAATTGGCCTTCCAATTATATATCGCATAATTATTAATTATATTTTGACTATTATGTTTGACAATTATTTTGTATAAAATTATTATATCAAGAAGATCTAATATTAAATAGGTTATTACTTTTCTAAAGTTTTCCAGCTATCTAACGGACTATCTTGTTGCGCGCTATACATTTAATTTAATCCTTTGATGTAAATGAGGGAGATCTTTTCTTTTTCGAGAAAAAGCATGAAATTCGTTCACTACTACCGACGCCACTGAGTGCGTGTGGTACGCCATGTTGCGGGTTATGTCGAAGAGCGACGGCCACGGCGCGGCGGCGACGACAACTTTTGCCTGACGTGACACACCAGGTGCGCGTCATGCACGCGAAGACACCCGCCCGGATAGTATGCACCCGATTAATCGTATTTATATCCCCCTATACTCCCTGTGTACCTTTGCGCAGTTTTCTTCTCGTTCTGCAAAGCAAAATGACGTAGTTTCGCGAAGGAATTAGCACGGAAATAGAGATAACAACAGCTATGCGATTCTCCGCGCAAATTACGCGCGTCTTGCATTTTCCACACGCTTTTTGCTCGAGATATATCTCGAACTTTACGCGTTTAGCGTACATCGACTTTCAAAGAACTGCGCTAAATCTAAAAACCGTGGCTTATTAGCGCTATTAATTTTAAGAAGCACAAAGTTTTGCGAGAACCTTACTTATCTCACAAAAAAGAAAGACGAATGATTTCACGTGAACCACGTTCTAATGTCTCGTGCGATTTATCTGTTAATCTTCTCTAAGTACTTGTTCCAAAACGCCTTTCTGAAATTTTTTAGATATTTGCAGTAGAACCTCTTTCAATACTTGTTTAATACCTTTTGACGCAATGCAGCTTTTAAATCTTCTTTCCTCATCTTTTATAAGAGTCAAGTTTAGCAACAGATCATGACGGATCGTGGTAATCGTCAAAGTGAATGTAAAAAGGAACAAATCCAGAGCGCATTACTTTGAAGCGACCGTAGACGGTTAAGTTATGGCAATGGCATCGCCGTGTTCGTGCGAAAGAAATCCAGTTTGAAACTGGGAGTCGCGAACTTCGCCGTTACAGTCGAGCGAGCCATAGTTGGACGTAGTTGGAAAATAGTTTAGTGCTCCCATGAATTATAGCTGAGACGTTAGTTTACGTTACTTTAGTCCACGTTGGTGGTAGGTACAATTCGCCTCTATATGTATAAAGCAAAATTTTAAACTCTTTTCTCAACTTGTTTAAAACATTTAGACAATTTTTTTATCATTACGGTATAAATTATCGGTAGAACTTACAGTGATAAAAATTGTGTATTTAAAATTATCAGCCTGATGGATAATACCTAACGTCGTTAAAAGAATGAATCAGCATAGAATAATATGTGATGGAATCGTATCCATTGTTGCTAACGTGTACGAAAATCAATTATAATTTTTAATAAGGAATTTCTCTAACGTTTCAAAAGTGCTACATTTATCCTTATTTAAATGATATTCTGCAAGTTGAGATTTAAAAAGATTGATCGAAAGTTAAATGAAGACTGCGCATAAGTTTAGGGGAAAGTTAAATTCGAGATGAGACAGATGATAAGAAAAATGAAGGAAGAGAATATACTTTCGATGTATATCTAGAGTAGTTCGCGCTGAAAATTTCGTAACGGAATAGAGTACGATTGGTCTTCCGCATGGACTGAAACAGACTGGTCGTTCCGCTTTAAAAGTTATCAAGCGGTATGCTTTTCTAGCTGTAAAACGTGCCAACTATCTACATCGTATTCGCCGAAGCGATCGCTTTGGCTGCTTCTCTCACTCACGGGAGAGAAGTGAGAGAGACGAACGAAGAAGACGAGAGAGGACGGGATGAGAGACGCTAAAGTCTGCACGATGAGGAAGTTTGTTGCAAACTTTACGCGACTCCGGAGCGAAGCTGAAGAGAGATGGAATCGCGCCCGCCCGGTTTTATGGGTCGTTCCGTTTTACTTACATCATAAAAATTCCTCACGCCGCCGTTTCGCCGCAAACTATTCCCCTCTCGGCAAAGAGAGCGGGAGGGAAGAAGGGAATTACTGGATAAAGAGGACGAGGGATATCTGGGAACAACAGCAAAGTGCATACACGTGCTTGATCTGTATAAATGTATTCCGCGCCAATAATTACAGCAACGAGCTAACGTTTAATGACCTTCGTTAAATATCTTCTTAATGGCTGACGAGAGATCTTTTTTTATTCTGACTGTATAATTGATTAATCTTCTTTATGAATATTAATTTGCTTAATTTTAATATGAAGTATTACGTCCGAGAGAAGTCGCGTTCTTATGAAAATTTCTGAAAAATCATGTCAGACTTTTTTTCCCGACTATTTTTATTAGCATAGATTAACCGATAACATACCTATAATCCGAAGTACATACTTACGTGACTCACGAAAGATAACTTTTAATGCGGCAGCGTTGCGGTATGAAGGCTAACGTTTGAAATTTAAACGAGCATGCTTAGCGAAACCGGTCTTTGAAAATATGCGGACAATCATAAATTTGGTTGTCGTAAAGATTTTATTTGCATAGAGCTTGCATAATACGAACGATAATACATATATAAATGTACTTGTAACAGAAAATTATACGGATGACACATCCTCTGCTGTTGTGTATTATCTTTTCTTGGAAGAATTGATTAGTGACTTACTACTCTTCAAGACTTTTGTACAAATATCTCAAAAACGACCGCTTATAGAATCATCAGGAACAAAATATCAACTATCCATAATCCATCGATTTCTCTCTAGTAACAGAATTAAGAACGATTGTTTTCCTGCGCGTTTCAATCATCTCAGCGAAGAAAACAAGATTTCGATGTAAATTAATTCACGATACACAATTTACTACAATTTTAAAAACTAAGAACACACCGTCACTGTCCACTCGTTTAAAGAATATGATAGCTTGTTCTTCTTTTTGATTTGCCTTCGAATTGGGTAGCTTCTAATGCGCAACTCGAGGTCTGCTAATGCGACATATCTATGCGACACTGACATTCTTAGAATTTATGTATTGATATTGTATATGGACTGTGATTAAATATATGAGACACTGACTGCTCAAATTTTGAGTGACGTAAAGGGTTTCGTCCGTTCAAAGGTCATTATACTACATTATACTTGCAATATTCAATGAACTAATTAATTGTGTAATTTGCATAAACCACTTGATCGGTTAGACTATTCTCGGTCTAAAGGGACCTTCGCAGCGGCAGTTATTTAAGCAGCGATGAATAATACGTGATGTAACAGACCCGGCGCGTTTATATTACGCTAAATCTGCAGCATTAATCTTTTATTAATTTTCATTTATTAATAAGAACAGTTAATGAAAATAGTATCTTATAACAATTATCAGAAAATTTTAAATTTATCGCAATCTGAATTTGTCTCTGTCGTAATTTTGGAAGATTATTTACGAAAAGTTAAATTTCTCTTTTGGACTTTCGCGAAGGAGCATTATTTACCTAAGAATAAGCTTAACCACGGATTTAACTTATTTTAGCTTCCTATTTTCTGCGAGTTAAATACTTTACGTAAATAAAAGCGAGCCGGGAATTCTACCTTTTGTTATGTTTAATGCAAAGTTGGCGAAAGGACGACAAAGTTAAACGAGGCCGCCATTGTCCGAGCATTATCACTTTATGAGGCGCAATACCCGAGTTTAACACGGTAACGATCACCGTCCAGGAATACCTTGAACCCTCGCTAAGTCAGTATAACACGAAGAGCATAAAGTTAGACCAGGTCGCCTTATCGGAAACAATCTTTCTTTACGAAGAAAGAGGCGCTATCACGCGATCGCCGATAAATACCCACCGTTAATACAAATGATCGGTGTGACCGTAACCTCTTTACACGTTCCTACCGCGGAAAAAGGCGGCACGGCGAGCTGTTTTCTTATACATCGCGAGCTTAAAGCCGCCTCTAAAAATATCAGCTGCCTCACATCGAGGTCATCACGGACGAACGAGGCGTGATCGAAGAGAAAGAGTCGTGCGGGAAAACGCCGAGATTCATCCGAATGTTATTGAGATATGCGGTGTGTAGGTGGAGTTGAAATTGAGCATCATTTAAAATTATTGGAATTGCGACGAATAGAGTTTGCGCTGGAAAAATCGCCAAGGTTATCCCTAAGATTGGAGAATAACTATATCTATACTTTCTTAAGCTTTATCTCTCAATACAATTAGCGTAACGATCAAAGTATTATTTTTGGTATTATTTTTTAGAAAGTTCTTTAGGTTTTTGATATTATGATAAAGAATTAGAACGATAGAAAAGAAAGACGGACAGAGAGGGAGAGCGAGAAAAAGGTAATTAACACAAAGTCTTGCAGATGTGCTTTTATTAAAAAAAAGAAATTGTATAGTATTTGATATATGGTAAAATGTTACAACCGTAATGATTTATAAATAGTGAACAATTTTATATACTTGATGAAAGTTTACTTTATATAATATAAAAGCTTAAGATATAATTAACCGAGATTCTATACGAGAGGTCGCGTGTTCCGCGACGATTTTAACCAGATTATTATTCGTCTAATTTCTATTAATATTTAAATAGACTTGATCAATTTTGAACTAATAGACGAATAGAATATAAATTTTGAGATTTATTCAATAAATGAATCCCAAAGATTTGACAGATCCAATGTTGCCATTAACGGAAATATTACTCTTAATTTAGAGTTAATGCATTATAATATCTGCTTGTTCAAAATTAATTATGATGCCACGCAGAAAAACCGTAATCTAAATTGATGAGAGAATGAAACGTGATTCTTCGAAATGTGTAGCGAAATTTTTAAAAATACACCGCTAATGTTTAGAATTACTATTAATGTCGATTGGATCTCGTAAAAGTATCCTTGCCAAAAATCGTCAACGTGTATAGTTATCGCAACAGTGTAGTTCGGTCACGACGATACACCCGGTGTATTTATAGTAATCTACATGATTTACCCATTCGTGCGCGCGGATCTCGTACATACTGGGCGAGCTGCCAAGTTGTGTTTATCAGCATTAGCATATCCACGATTATTAGCATTCGTGATCAATGTCGAGACTCTTCATTATCACAGGTCATCGAATTTCACAGAACACACATACAAAGTTATCGCGTCAAAAGTCGAGACACAAAGCTAATAGTGGCGATTATCGCTTGCTATCTCGCGCGAAAGAATTATCGTTTTCGGAGGTGACCCGTAAATCACGTGATACTTGCAGATAATGCAATGTAAATTGGTGATTAATGTTAACGTGGCACAAGTTGGCAGTTATAACGATCGTATCAAAGTTTGATGATATTGCCAGGTTTCGATCGTCTTCGATGAGTTTTTCCCTTGTCCTTAAATCTGCAATGAAAAAGGAAATATAAAAGTAAGTACTTGCGCGTGACTCCTATTTTGTTCTGCAACATTATATCGAGCGTCTAGAAATCGGAGAGAGAGTCACCCGCAACGTTTTCTCGTAAATTCTCCTCTTATAACCGAAGGAAATGTTTACGAGAAAGAAATGATGTATCAGAGTGCCGTTTGAAACCGCAATGACGGCTCCTCTAGGTCATCTCAATTTCGCGAATACCACGCCAATTGGTCAACGTTGCGGACGTATTTCTCCGTATTTTCCGTGTGTCTCTTTAAATCGATATGACGCGGCACTTCTGATGCCGTATGACAATATATGAGACGTATAATTAAAACGAATGGAAATGGAGCTGCGCGCTATTTGCGGTTTCCGCGAATGTAACGATTTCGCTCAGGAAACTTCGCTCAGGAAACTTCGCTCAATTAATGGAAGATATGATTATGCCCTTATTACGTTTTATATGTTATATCATAAAAATGGAAGGAACGGTAATGGAAAAGCCCCGAGGAAACTGCGATCGCATTGAGACGTGCGATTTCTCGCAAATATCTACTTGCCGTCGATACCGTAATTTACTAGCTGAGGAATTAATATTTACTTGTCTCTTGATTTTCTATTTTAAAACTTAAATCGATCGAATTAATTAACCAGCTCCGCTCAAATATAGTCATAAATTATAAAGAAATATCGCCAACTCGATTACACTCCAGCCTCTCGATATTTCGCGAAACGTTATTTTTGTTTATCAATTTAAAAAACGCCAAAGATAACATTTGTAATAATATCATATGGAAGCAAGATTTATAAACGTAACATATTCTTGCACGACTGAAATCGTCTTTCCTTATTCATGACTATCTAAATAGCATTTTATTCTGCGACTATCGATCCCATCTCAAGGCTCTCCTTTAAGACCATAAATCCTCGGCGCGGAAGTAACATCACCGGCATCAGGAGTGGCCCCTCCGTAATATATACGAACGAGTATAATCGGCCACCACATTTGCCTTCCACTACTTTTTGATCGCGTAATGCGATTTACCGGCCGGTGGATCGATCGAGGTGTATTAATATTTAAAATATGACGCCGGTGACGCAGGCTATATACCCGTACCGACACGTATGTACGGATACATATACATGCTATATACCGGTTGTACCAGTCTGTGGACGACGGGTTGGAGGTTGGAGGGAGAGGCATCCGGCGTCAGGCGTAACGCCAGAAACTGGAACGACCAGTTATTCGACTCGCGCGGAGCGTCTCTCGGCGCAAACTTTCCTCTCTCTCTCTCTCTCTCTCTCTCCCCTGTCTCTTCTAAGAAACAAGTTGAAACATAGTTAGCATCTCCCAACTCGCTGTCGCGATGATTTCTGAAGACATCGTCGGTTTACACATTCTTAAGCATGGATGCGGACTTCGGTTTAAATTCTCTAGCGGATTTGTGCTGCCGCGTTGACAAAGTTCGACCTCGCCTGAGTGCTTTGGCGTCGAAGTTATTCGAGCCTAGTCACCGAGGAGATTAAAACGTACCGTCGTGCGTAGATACACATTAGAAAAAGAAATTAATCGTTGCTAACGCGCGATTTTTCAATTTCCCCGGTAGCCAACTAATAAACTTGGCGTCATTCGCATTCACGGGGGGCCGTCAAGCGAGATCGAACTTCGTAATCCAGGTTGATTAAAAGTTTCGTGATCAAGAAGTAGGGATTTCCGAGACTATATAAACTAACTGTATAAACTAGCTCAAAACAACGATATTCCTAAACATAGGCGAGGCCAGGAGCAGTTTGCTCGATAGCCCGTTAAACTTTTCCCCATCGTAATCGCGGCGCTCTCGATTTAAGTTGTAATCGGAGTTAAAGGGTTACAATCCCCGTCGTTTCGCAGTGAAATGTTCTGAAAGTTGCTCAACGCAATCCCCGTCAATTTGATAGAGTCGAAATTAGGGAAAACCCTAGCGGATGTATGTGTGCGCGTGTGTGTGTGTGTCGGCAACGCCTTATAAGTTCGTCCAGCGCTGTGTCTCGCACCTTAATCGGTCCCCAGTCGCCGACCAGCGCTTAAGAAAAGTGTTTGGGACGCGCTCGGAATCCAGAATTCGTTCGCACAACCCTCACGCATCTCAACGGGACGGAGGGAAGTCTTGACCGTAGGGACGAAGGGTAGGAGGGACGCGATGCCTGGCACGTTCCAGCGAAATGCCTGCGCGAGCGTCGCTCTAGGCGATACGTGCGGAATACTAAGCGCCCGTGCTGCACTCGTGCACTCGTGCTCTCGGTAAACCGTACCTCGCGTTCTCGCACCTTCCGAGTGACGTCCGGTATCGTTGCGTTCATCTACTGCACATGGCTTATCCCCCCTCCACACACAATTCTTCAATAGATATTCAGAAGACATACCTTCAATATGTCGTAGGTCGTAGAACATCCTGTGGGCGTCCTAAAGAATATCACTCGGAGAACCGTGTTGCGTTGCGTGGGGTCCCCCCGAGGAAAAGAAGTTTTTCGCATACCGTGGTTAAAGAATGAAATCGGCACAGATCGTGTCGATAGCGGCGAAACGATAATTACACGATGCGATAATTGCTGAATGCTTTTTAAAGACGTTCTCGGTTCTCCGTTATCGCGAAATGTGATACCCGGTCTTCGATTACGTATGATTCTTCGGCTACGAGGGAGGTCAAAGGAGATCCATCCACGCATCGTTTCGATTCTTTATGGGCAATCGGTTGGCTGTCCCAGATATTCGTGACCTTTGGCCACACACATACTTCGTGACAATGTTTAGACGGACGAGGTGCAGCAAATTGCGGCCACGCCAACTGTAATTGGAGTGTGCGAGATGCCGGCGGTGATGCCTATCGTTTTCAAGTAAATTAATCCTGAAACGTAACACCCTGCTCCGCGCGAGTACCAATTAACGTAACGGCGCTTCCTTATCGGCGCGGTCCGATCTTTAATTTGTAAGAAAACGGCCGACGCGCTTGCTCGCGCATTCGCGAAGCCTGGATGCGCAGCCGCGCGCTCTTAATTTCAATGGATAGGAAAGCGTGGAGCACGCTACGGGAGTTTCACGATCGATGAATAGAGCGCACGGTGTGTGTCTCGCGCGGGGTACTTATCGGAGTTTCTAATCGTTTCTCCTTGAAATCGCACGGATTTCATTTCTCCGCGAGCATCGCAGCACAACGGTTACTCGCGCAACATCGTTTAAGTGGCAAACTTTGAATGAGAATTCTCGTCAATATCGAAACCCTCGGGACATGCCTCTCTCATTTCGCATATAATTAATTCACGTACATTTTATACCTTTCTCAAGTTATTAATTTACACTCATAGATCTAAATTGTTCAGTCCAGTCGATTTTATTCAAACTCATCGATTTTCATTTTATCGTCTTCCACGGAACTGTTTAATTATATATAATTTTGAAGGCAAAACGGACAAGACAGGTTAATAAATGTTGTTAAAATCTTAAAAATGTACTCTCTCGTTCGAAGTTACGAGTTAAATGTCTTCAAGAATCGACTATAAAAAAACGGTAGCATATCCTTTGGTCACGGAAGTGGTATATCTGCGCTGGTTGGCGAAACCGAGGGAACTTATCTAAGTTTTCGCTTTCGTGCATGGATCCTGCACTTTTATCGTGTCGCGCGGTGATAGACGAGCCTCTCTTCGAGTTTCCAGAACGCGACGCCATTTCCAGGAAGCACGCCGGAAGGTCGCGATTGTCTCATGTGACGCGATATCGCGAGTGCTTGTATAGAAATACTCGAGATATTTCGACCTGCGATTACAAGAGAGCTGATACAATGAGAACGCGAAGAGAAGAATCTATCAAACGCACATAGTTGATAATATTAAAGAGGTATTCTATCCTCTTTTCATTTCACTGTACAGAATGCATTTTTTCCTACTGAATTGCTTGCGTTTTAATAAATCATTAGAGCTGCATCACACAAAGTACAGAAATTCTAGAGAGTTATTAAAACGCAAGCAACGTACCAAAAAAATACATTCTATACTGCAGTATAGGTAAATAAAGATTTATAATTTTTAACATATTTATTTTCAAAACTGATATTTCCGTAAATCGAATATTTTATAACTCTTTTTATAGGAAATAGAGCAGTAAAAATAATATTGCTAATAGATATCTTCAAATATATTTTATCAAACAATTGTCAAATAGTTTCAGAGGAATTTAGCAAATTAACGTCACAATTAGCGTTTAAACAACAGAGAAACTATCAACATTCAAAATAAAACAAAAGTAACGATAATATCGATAGGATAGCATTGACGTAAACATTCCGTTTCTAGAACAGAAACCGATATTCCACGTTTAGAGTCGTGGTTGGCATAGTTCAATACAAGTACCGGCGGCGAAAGTTATGCACCACGGACAATATTCTCGCAGAAGGTGCATTATAGATGAAACAGCACGAAAGTTCGCCGCGCGCGCGCATAAGAAGGCGGAGTCGTGGCCGTAAATAATAAGTCGAGTTTTACCGTCCGTCGGGCTGAACAAGGTGCTCTCCGGCGTGACATAGATACGTTAACGCGGCTTGCGATCTCAGAAAAGCCGCGAACTCGTGACTCTAACCTCCAGCCTTCCTTCCTTCTCAAGGACGACATTCACGAGAGCGCGCCTGTATTTTGCAACGGTCATGTCTGCGCGAACATAAACCTCTTTTCGTGACTCATGCTACCCGCGTTTTCGCGTGGCGAAAAAGAAGGAACCGCGCGCGCGCGCAACCGGCATATTTTTTATCGCGAGTTTAGATTTCGTCGGTAAGCCGGATACGAGAGAACCGGTGAAACCTCCCCCTTCTCGTCCCCTGTGAAAAGATTCAACGAGAAATCCGTCTGTATACAACGAGCAATCGTTACGTAAAGTCCGCGAAAGTGCAGAGTTTATAGCGACTATAAGAACGCGATTAACGGCAGACTCGTCTTATCGTTCGCCTCAACCGAGCTTTCAATCTTTCCCTGGTAAAGCTTTCACCTTACAAGGACATTGTTCGTATACGATGTCGCTATACGATGATCTTCACGCAAGTTGACGTGACTTATCGACGCTCCTATTGTAATTAAACTTTGTACGGTGTATAAAACGTAATAATGGAGCACGTAGTTCTGTTGCAATTAAACTTTACTGATTATGTAACTTATAATAAGAGTTACAAGATCATAAGATTGCGCACGACACGTGAAGTCCAGTGCAGTTTTTATGTTAACGTCAATTAAGTTAAATTCATGTTTAACGGCTCGCGTACTAATTGGAAATTACTCACAACGTGTATATAAATATATTCAAACGTGTAATAATGATGTGTACGCGTCGTTGTAATGCGGAATAAAAATAACGCCAATGCGATCTCGTATGCGTGTAAACAGGGTGGTCTGATCACGAGAATCATCCCCGCTATATAGGTCTTTATAACTCCCACTCACGGTATTCCGTCCGTCCGCTATTATTACATTTCTTCACGACACACAGCAAGCGTATAACGATCTAATAAACCGGTCCCCCTTCGATCTCGCCCGGCCGGAATCTCGAGGCCGGAGATATTCTCGGCGGGCGTGTAACATCAGGACGAGAGTGAAGATCGCACAGAGGTCAGGCACGGGAACCGCTTTCATCATCCGGCACGTTGCGGTCCGCTTCTTCCCCCTTTCCCAGCGCGCGTTCCCTTCTTGCGCGCCTCCTTCAATCCGGGCCCCCCGTCTCCCCATCCTCGCATCTCCGCGCCAGGCTGGACCGGGCCCGCCAAGCTCCGTTCTCCGTCTCTTCCTCGTCCACTTTTTCCTTCTCTCGGTTCCCTCCCTCGGTACCCCTTCACCGCCCTACGACGGATACACGCCGTAGTTATGCGTTACACATACAGGGGGACTGCATAATACATAACGACCCGACCCGTAGGTAGGCAGGCAGGCGCTACATGGTCAGGTAAATGGGAGCCCGAACCTGTCGAACCGGTTTTTCTTCTCCGCCTTCTTCTTCTTCTTCTTCTTCGATGGTTTACTCCCGTCCCTGCCGCCGCACTTCTTCGACCACCTCCTACTCCGAGCCGATGATCGACTGCCATCGCCATCGGCAACGACCGTCACCCTTTGCCCACAGCTCTTCGTGACCGGAGGATGGAAAGGGTCCGAGGGGGGGGATTAACTCGAACTGCGAGATTTGTGCTCAGGGACGTACTTCCCGTTGCGTTGCAAACCGCTTGTCATCATTGACATCATGTTGCCGGCTATACTGACAGAATACTAGTCATCGTTAGTCCATCCTTGATCGTATATTTCATGGTACCTGATACAAAAGAAACGATAAATGATGTATTGTAGAAAGAATGTTTTCATTCGTATTAACTAATAATATGCTTTATATTACGTTATATTAATGAGATTAATATAATTACTGTTTTGGTTTTTTATTATATTCGTATCATTGCACTTGTAAGAGTCACAGTCCCAAGATGCCAAAATGCTTCAAAGATCGATCTTTTGTTCGGAAAAATAATCTAAAATTCCAAATATTAAAAAGTAACACACATATATATATGTATAATATTCGATTCTCTAAGACCATCTATTTTCATATTTTTAAATTTGCATATTTTTATTTTTTTTAAGGTACTATATCATTGATCATTATAGTTACGTGGATTTTATAGATTATACAAATTTATAACACAAAAGTTATATTCACGAATTATTTGATTTTCACTAGTCACAAAAATCACTACTAAAAATTAGGTTGTGGATATGTTTGATTTTGTTATGACAGAAACGTTGTATAAAATTTACGTAATGGACAATCAATTTGAAAAATTCTATAAATTATTTGGGGCAATTTCTATACATTTTCTATTGAAAAGCTAACACTTCTAATTGTTTGAAATATGTTACATGACACATTATAAAAATATTGATTAGATAGTATTTGAGTTCGCTTGGTCGGATATAATTCATGAGTTCTGAATGACGATGCTATTTTGCGACAAAAACCGTAGGATTTAAACTGATCGTGAACCAATAAAAGTAGGTCAACTGTAATATATCTTCCAATACGGATCTTTTATAAGAGAGAGAAACTTTCAAACGGTAACAAATCATTCCTTATAGTAATCTTGAATATTTACAAAGAATAAGTTACGTTGAACGACCAAAATGCTTCTAAAATTTATATTCATGATATATATAATGTGAATCATTCCCATACTTTTGAATAGAATTGTATAAGATAACACTGATAGAATTTGACAATAGTGAGAAAAGTTATAACGAAATGCAACACCAGGAGTTAATTAGTCTCACAAATTAGTAAACATAATGGCGTTGACAGGAAGATTGCCGACAACTTCCAGGAACTTTCTAGCCGCGGGTTTAACGTACGGGCTGTGTTTGACGTTGACTTTACAAGAGAAAGATAAACAGGCAGAGGGAGAGAGAGAGGAATTCGCCCCTGCAAAGGGCTAGCAAATTTCGATTATATCTTATAATTCCGTTCTATTACCTGAACCGAAAAGGGAGCCTCTCTCTAGTTTCTCCTGCTTGACGGCAAACTGGCCCCGACCATCCGGCCCTGTGTGTGCTTCTTGTCCTGTTCTTGTCCTGCGCGCAGCTTGCCTAACAACACACAGAACGACCCCCTTTTCCGCTTATGAACACACACGCGACACGAAGAACGCGAGCGAGCGCGCCGCCGCAGCGTGATCGCGTTGTTGTCGGACAAAGCGCACAAAACTCGAGCTGCGCTCGCATGTTTGTGGTGTACGAGATCCGACGTTTCCTCTCCTTTGTGCGGCATTAGCTCTCCTTATTTGGTCCTTCGTTCCTCTCTTTGGCTTTAACCCCTGCGCATCTCAAAGCTCCATCTCTCTCTCTCTATCTCTCTTGCTAAATTCTTTTTCTGTCCCTCCGTTGTTCCTCACGTTCGAACTGAGCAGACTGCAATTTGAAATTCTAGTAGAACAACTGGATGGATTAAGAGATAGTAAAAAGAAGAGGGAGCAAAAAAAAAGTGTTTTGCTAAAAGGTGGATTTATCAAGTTAAACGAAATTTGTTTCAAGTACCTTAATACGACTTTGTAGAAATATTGGTTCTATTACAATTGCAAACAATTTCAAGCGGAATTAGCAGAATTTAATCAAGCATATATTTTAATAGTTTATTGATTAAAATCGAATATTGAGTTCAATTTTGTTAATTACACTTATCTTTTTTTGAAAATATTCTAGTTTATAGTTAGATAAGATTTTGTAATAAGTAATAAATCAAAATGTATTAAATAATATGTAGAATACTACATAATTCAACAAAAATTTAAATTAATTACAGTGAAATTAGATAATCGTAGGCGTTTAAAATTTGTTCGAGAAAATATCGACTTCGTATCTCAGAGAATCTGATCTCTTACGTAGTCTGATCATCACGATACAAATAGGTTAACTCACAGAACTCATGCAAATTATCGAAGCGAATCACTATGTCACCATAGCGTTGTATTGCCGTCATCGTATAACTTAGAATACGAATATAGAACCCGCGGCACTCCGCCTTGGCCGAGTTAAGAAAAATGAAATTACGACATTCTTTTCTCAACAGCAATCAAGTATTGTCTCCGAATAGGAAAAGGAATTTTAATTTTCTCTAAACCCCTAAACTTGACAGTATCCCATAAGATATATCTTTTTATTCTGCGTCGTTATTATAATTAAAAACAAACAAATTACATCTTAAAAATTCCCAAGGCCCTTATATTTACCTGATTGTCACGTAATTTTGTTCTTGCGATTAATTTAATTTAATATAATTGAATTTTTAATTTACTTTGTTTTATGAAGCTTAAAAAATAATTTACATTTATTATTGCATTTTTCGCTAGTATTTTCTTTAATATGTTTTTTATTACAGCCTGTTTTTTTAAATAAATAAAATGACTCTTTATTTCCATCAAGTTTGAGTCAACTGTTAAATTAAAAAGTTATTTATGTACTAAATTAATTCTAATTGTTCTTTCTCTCCTTTTTATTTCTCTCCAGCACATTAATGCTGAAAAGTACGTGACTCCCTGCTTCAAAAATGAAACTGCTCAGAAAAATATCGATGCGTGTTGGACGGGTGTTGCATGGTTTGTTCGCGTGATATTACATCGCAAGAGAAAGCACGCGGCTGTGCGCCCCGAATCATTTCTTCGTGATATTCCCCGAGGGACGCCATTAGAAAGTTTAGGTAACCGCGACGCAGCATGTAAAGTTACTCGTTACATTATTTTACATCGGCCCACTGCGCGCACCTCTATACACGTGTGCCACGGAGAAGCTCGGAACAAAACGCATCCCGTACGTTGCATTTTGCCGACTGTACACCATTATCGCGACCCCTTTATCTCACTACCGCGAGCGAGCATTAGTCATGCGTGTGTCCCGCGAGTGTTAATTATTACTATGAGTTATATTACTTTTATTTTCTCAGCCGCGCTCGTCGTCAACACGCTCTAAATATCTGTACCTGCGTCTCCGCAGAAAATTATTTGTTACTTAATATGGGCATACGTAATAGAAAGAGCAGTTGTTTCACAATAATAAAGATGTAAATTTACTGGTATGACATCGAAAAAGAGAGACACGAAAACTTAAATTTAAAAAAATGTGTGGATTTTTATATCGTTTTATTGAAATTTATCTTTTATTTATCTCTTATTTATGGAAATGAATCTTCCGATACAAACCAAAATAGTGCATAAACAAATTAACAAAACAGTAAAATTATAGAAAAATCCGGTCATTTTTATTTTATAAAATAGATACAGGATAAGGTTACCAAATTGCATCCCTTTCATATAAAGGCTTATAACTCAGAAAGTATGAGTATGATATTCTTAATTTGTTTACAGCATAATAAACTACAAACTTCCCTTTTTTATGTAATTTTTTCATAATTTTTTTGCATTATAATAATATTTTAAATGAAGATTTTTAACATGACTATTTAATTAGGCTATTTAACTTACATTTTTTACGATTCTGCTATGAAATATGTTGAAAAATAGCAACGCTATCATGATTTTTTATTTACGTAAATAAATGCTCCTACTCTGCATTAAATGTTACAAATGTAACGCAGCAGCGTTGAAATACCTTATAGTTTTTAAATAATCCGCGAGAAAGTGTATAAATACAATAATTGAATTTTTAGGCGAGGTAGTGCGATTTAAAAACCGATGCGATATCGGCAACCAACCTTACCCTATGTTTCAATTCACGTATTAGCATTAGTTTTATACTACATATATTTTCCTCGTTATAAATACATTTTATTCACATACGCACTCTACACAAGCACACATACACATCAGCCTTTATAGATATTGAAATTTCTCATATATTCGCTGCCTTCTTCATTTTAACGGCCTTTTACCGACCGCTTTTTGCCATGTCGCTACGCGTCATTTATCACTTATATGCGAATACACGTGCGCATCTATACGATGGTATATGATTTCTTTTGCGCAACGAATCGGTTTTCAATTTCGTTGGACTAACGAGCCAATGAATCTCTTTCTCCCTTTCCTATTTCTCTCTTTCTATTTCTCTCTTTCTCTCAGTATGCTCTGCCATTTGATATCCAACATATGCAACTTGTTCATCCACTCGGCGCATTTATTCCCTTTCTCCTCCGCGATGGAATTATATGAATCGTCTTAACTCCATTAAGCAGATGTATAAGCTGCTTGGAAGCTGGTTCCAAAATTATATTAGCAATTAAGTTGATCCATATTTAATGTCTCATTTCCAGCGCTTAGATTTATATTAGATTTTATATAACTTGATATTTTAATAAAAAAGAAGGAAATTATTTTTATGATATAGGTATAAATTTTTATTTCGTAAAAAAAGTTGACGTTTTTTTGGGTATATGAAAAATAATTCAAAAAGAAACAATATATGTATCTAAACATTTTTTTCTTTTATAAAATATCTGTCATTGTGTGGAAAAAAGCATTCAACAAAGCCTACATTTTCTGTGGTATCAAATTTGCGACAAAGCCATCGTTAAAATAAATTCTATTTCGGCGGAATATCCTGTTTCATATATTTGATTTCCTACAATTCAGATTACTTCTTTGAACCTATGAAAAATCATCGTTTAATTTCTGAATTTATATTTTTACCTTTATAATATTGGATGTTCGTATTATTCTGACATTTCGATTACCATTCTTTACGTGATAATCTCTCATATTGCTTGCGCTTTATTTAAAAAGCTTTATTGAAGCAATAAAGCTTTTTATCTAGAAACAAATGTTTTTTGTAATTTCGCTGTACAATATCCTCAAAAATTAATCGAAAGTATAATTAAGTGCAGAAAAATTTAGAAAAACCTGATATCGAAAATTGACCAGATTTCTTTTTTATCGGATTTTTATTCATTGACCTCACATTTTATTTTATTACTCATCAAAAGTTTGATATCGCCTAAAGCGACAATGCTAGAATCCATTTCTTTTGTCCTGGTCGACAACTGTATAGGTTTGTTTTTTACAGCTAAACTACAGTGTGCCCTTTTTGTATTTAAAGTGAAACAGCTATGTTTGAAAATTATTGAAAGTGGAAAGTTTCAGTATAGTTCACAATGGAAACAGAAGCAAGCCTTATGACAAATCGTGCCCCTTTTTTCTTCGATCTTTTACCGTTAGTTCTCACAAACTTTCATCGTTTCTGATTTCAAACAAATGTCGAATATTTCATGAAAGGGTTTTGCTCAATCGCTATCTCTGCTGAATTAATTCAGCACGAACTCCTCTCGGCGAAATAACTACACCGGATGTCTAACATTGCCAAGGAAAATACGGTCAAAAGGTGAAATCCGTACCACTTCTCCCCTTCCTTAATGCTTTAAATAATCAACGTTCCAAAAGTTAATAATGTTATAATTATTTTAATGTTACAATCATAAATTGGCAATTTAGCAATAACGTACCGTAGTATTTTATGTCTTGAATAAACGTTTCAAAAAGTGATTATATCAAATTATCTCTTTATTTATATTGTTAGGAAAATTAAAACACCGTGTTCATATTGGAAGTAAAAATCAAAGTACGAAGAGATCCAAAATATTGAATTGAAAGTGGACATTTAGTTCCTTTTGTGCAAAAGGCATTCATTTGTGTAGAAATTCCACAAGAAAGAGTTGCCGGTCAACGATCCCGGTAATTACGAGCGCGACGTCGAAGAATCGATATCGGCGATGCGGTTTCGATGCCGATCGGCACAATTTCAATTTCGCCGAGCGCGGTTCTTTAGTGTCCCTTCCCCCGCGTGTCTACCGCAATGATTTACGGGGAAACCGATCCCGCACGATGACCCCCTTTTGCAGAAAATCACCGCCAAGGACGGTTGCGACTGTGCGCCAGCGCTCGATAATAAACGAGATAGCGTAGTGACCGAGTTATCGTGAAATGGTTCGCATGCTCGAGATACTCGTGATACGCGTCATCTCATAAATGTATATTCGCTGCTTCAATTTAAGATCCTTTGTAACAAGATTTCGTTAGAGAGTCATGCAATGTGAATAAACTCATAAATACACGTAAGGCTGTTTCCTTTTTCTTTTACTGCGATTATACGAATCATCTCACATGAGCAATCTCGTCGTTTTATTCTCACTTATAATCCGCTGTTACATATAAATGAGTGCTCGATAATATGAATATTAAGTAGCTATTTCTTTTTTCTTTCTTTGCTATTTGAACGGAGCGAAGCAAACAACTTTAGTTTGTTAGGCTTTGTCAGCATGTTAACATTAATTCATGAGTCGATTTTATCATGGACAGTTTACATTCCAAGTGCAATTAATATCGAATATTGAATTAATATCGGATATTGAATTAATATTTGTCCTTCCGTATATTTCTCTTCTGTTTGTACCTTCGGACAAATGTTAAGCTCAATTCGATAAGAGGACGCTTGTTTTCACGTATAATTTGTTTTCCTCGAATTCAGAGACATGTTGATGCATCAGCGATATCGATTGGACTTTGCCACGTGCTAAACTCCGTTAATTCTGTGAATTGAAGAAGAATGAGAAAATCCTACTTTCTTCTTTCGAGTGATATTTCGAGTTTCAAGGTCGCGCGCTTCCGTCCGTCGAACTTCTTTCGAGTGAAGTGAGCAGTCGGAAAGTTTTAAATCAAATCGGACTTCCAACTTGGCGACTTCCTGCCGGTGACCCGAGGACTTACTCGTTTCATTTTGTTAATTCTGCACGCGTAAAAGAGAAAAGGAGAGAAAAATGTCCATTGAAAATAGAAATCTCCGAAGACGCCGAAACACGACGACGGCAAAAAGCAGCATTTTCTTAGTCAAGTCCAACGAAGAAAAAACTTTATTTGAAGGGATAAAGAATTGCTGAATCCTTTATCCTTTCGAATAGAAACAATTATCGTTTAAGTGTCGGAAGTAGTCTCGAATGTTACTTGGGGAAGATACTTATTGATTTATGTTTCTCTTTTCCTTCCTTTTTTGTTGGACAATAAACATTAAAATTTTTAAGCATTACTTTGAAATTAAATAAAAAAAATTATTTGATTTCAAAAAAATGTTCAAATGAAAGAAATTTTTTCTTTAACCGTATAGCAAAGAAACATTTCTTTGAATTGAAGAAACCTTACTCTGGATGGAACTTTTTTTAACAGACTACGTTGCATACTATTTTATTTTTTTTCTACAACCATACCTTACGAGCTTAATATGAATATAAAATCTTATGTAACGTGATAATCTTTTTTTTTGAAAAGTAATATTATGTTGGTACCAGTCACATTAATATCAACTTTATTATTATTTATTACACTCAAAGAAAGGTTTCTTCGATTCAAAGAAATGTTTCTTTGATTTCAACATAATTTTTTGAAATTATAAATAAATTTTTTTATTTGATTTCATGAAAAGATATTCAAATAGAAGAAATGACGCTCAAATCAAAGAAATTTTTTTCTTTAACCGTATAGCAAAGAAACATTCCTCAGAATGTCGAATCGAAGAAACCTTTCTCGGATGGATGTATTAAAAAATATTATGTCGCAATATTTACCTCATTATTGATAGCACTTTTTAACTTGCTACTTTATTTTAATTTTCTTATTTTTGACATTTTATGGAAGTAACTGGGGAGATACTGTCGTCGTGCATCTTGTAGAAAGATATACTTATACTTTTTTTAGTATTCAGGACGCGAATTCCAGACAAGTTTAGAAAAGGGAGGGCAGCGAGTCCGATGACACCTGTGTCACTTGAGAAAAGCCGAGATAAAACTCAGACGGCAGACTGAAGTATTTTCTCGCGCCTTTGTGCGTGTGGAAAAGGGAGAGGGGGGAACAGCAGAGATCAGGTTTCTATCCTATCAGGGTTGTGTCCCGAGTTGGTGCATCTGGAGAGGGTAGCAGGTAGAAACCGTCACAGTAGGGACACCAAGGGAGGGAGAAACCAGACTTTGAGAAAAAGAGGAAGGGCTGACAGGAGACACGTGAATCCCACCACCCTCGTCCCTGGAATGTATCGCGTCATCGCACCGAGCCCCCTGTCCCCTCTTTAGCCCTTCTCGCTCTTTATTTCTTTTTTTATCGGAATTGTTACCCTACGACGATTCCACCCTTCAATGTCCCTTTGGCATGCTATTGTGTACGCAGCTTCGCTTCAGCCGGCAGCACAGCTGGCTCGTTCGTCGAGAATGTCCTCGTCGCAATGTCGCTTCGATCGATTTCAGTTGCAACCAGGGCATTTAATTTTCACCCAGCAACCCCTTCGAATCGCATCAACACGACCCTCTTATAATGGAAGCAAGGCTTTAAAAAATAATTCTATCTCTCAAATCAATCTGGTAGTGGAAATATTTACTTTTTTCGAGACCATTTTTCACATTTTATCTGTATGACTTTGGAATTTTTTTTCCAGAAAATATATGTATGTTTCAAGAAAAAATATTTACTTTGATTGAAAAAATATTATTTTGCCTTTATCTTTTATGAAGTTATCATTGAAAAATTTTCACTTCACCTTTAAAATTTTATTTCTCAGATTAAAAGATATATAGTGACATTATAATAACGTTTTTAATTATCTTGGTAAAGTTCTTTTAATTTTATGCGTCTTGTAGGATTTAAATTCTTGCAAGATAAATTCTGCTGTGATTCTAACCTCAACGTCTTTATCTACAACAAATATACGGATTGCTGGGATTTTTACCGACAATAAACCATGCCGACACTCATATGGGCACCAGCATTATATTGCATGGCGGGTTTGCCCGTTGTGTATACCGCCAACGAGATAGCGGCCGAAATTATCGCCGTTTCTGAGAAAACAATTTTTTTTCTCGCGGTCGATCAAGTCAGCAAGATGTGGGCCAGAGGTCGAGCTCTATCATCGTGCGATAAATGAAATACAGGGCGCTTTTTTCACGAGTCGAGAGGATCCTGATTCTTCTCTCGTTTTCTTTTTCTTGCTTCAACGACACGAACAGCGGCCTTTTAGACATTCTTGCAGCTACATTGCGCAAATGCAACCAATCCGGAAGTAGTATCAGCTGTCTTCATTTTTCACCACGTTTCTCGCCCGGAGGACGAATCTACCGGTTAAATATCACAAGCCTCGTATGTATTAACGGTCGAAGATTAGAACGGCAGTTAACGAGCTCGCTTGGGATAATATTTTATTCGCGAGTCACGATAACCGGCGCCGTTACTTGCCACAAACACGAAGGTCGTAATTCGCAACATGCGCGATGGTTCGCTCTTGCTCGTGACGCGATAAAGGCTGGTTTACATACATACATACCACTTTCGAGCGAGTAATTGGCCGATTAGGCCGTTGACATATTGAAGTCCATCTAATATCAGCATTGCTAATAAAAGTCACATAAATTATAGCATATAGCGCGAAACGAAATAATTGATGATGTCAGTCGATCTCTAACATATTATTGCTAATATCTTCATTAAGTATACGCTGTTTTTACTATAAGAATGATATTGCTTCGTTATACGATCCTGTTATTCGAATCTTTCCATAATTTCCATTGAAATAGCTGCTTTGATAAAAAATTATTATTATATTCTTGATCAGTATGCTCTTACAGAATCAGCTTGATCGTTATACATTACTATACAGCGCACAATAGAGAATATATAAATAACATGCATACAATAGAATATTAATACTCCATGCACAATCCAAACGCAATTACTCGTTTTGAAATACGATTCACATGCTAAATCGCGTAATCATAGTGAATACCTCGACTAATATCTCAATTGCAATCTTTCCTTGGTATTCTCTCGGTGTTCGATGACCCTTTAAAGAAAAAAAAAAAAAAAACTGGGCCTTTGAGCATCGCGAGTACGTACGCACGATACGACGGCATGCATAACGTAACATCGCATATGCATGCTTATCGATGCCCGATAGCGAGACGCATAAGCGTCTACAAATAGCAAAGCCGATAACCCGATGTCAGACTCTCAGAAGAGTCGCCCTCGATTCATTTGACGAGGCAAAATGTTGTTATATGTCGCAGCCACTAAAAAAGTCGATCGTTAATGAACACCTAAATATAGACGGCTGTTATCGATATTAAATACAATGCTGAAATTGATATCTTCCGATCTCCTTTGATAAACTTCGACGAAAACAATCTTACACGTTGCATGTGATATTTTTATCATCGTTATTGACTTGTGATAGCTTCATTAATCTGATGTAAATCGATTGCACAGCAGGATAAATATTGATCTGTGATTAAAAATAAATATGCATTAAGAAAACATGAAGATGATGTAAATAATCATGCGATTGAATCTTAACAGATTAAATTAAGTCATTTGAGATTTTATTGAATCGATACAATTTTACGTCTCTTACGCAACAGATTTAAATTATTATTTAATATTATGTAAATGTCATATTAACTAAATTTCTCTATATTATTAGACAATATTCATCTTTCATTTTTAATAAATTTTAAGATTGGTGAATAAATTAATTCAATAATAATAAAGTTATTAGGTGTAATAATATCACTAAATAGAGACTAAAATTATATATATAAAGAATACGACGTATATATATTATTGAGTGAATTTTGCGAAATTTTACTGCTTTAGACATAACTTATTTATAAGTTTGAGCAACAGAATCATTATGTATGCAGAAAAATCAGACGTAACGATATAGAATAGCTGTGAAAGAGCGATAGTAACATAAATAGTTTTTGCAATGAATTTACATTTACATAATTAATTGAAAATTTATGTGACATTTACGGAAAACGTAGACATGTAGAAATAGGAATTTATAGCTAAATCTCCAGTATACATCCGTCCGCGACGAAAACGTCAGTTAGGCTTCGTTTAACTTCGTTTCATCGAGATCTCCGACAGAACCACGATCGTTTTTCACTCATCGAACCAGTTTCGTTGAGGCTTATCGAACCCGGTTCGACTTGTAAGTTTCCGCGCAGCGGTCCGAGACGTTCGAGAGTTTCACCATCGCCGACGAGCCGGTCAGAGAACCGGCTCTCGAAGGAAAAAAAGGTGAGTCGAGCGTGTGTACCTGCCGTAAAATCGGTCGGGAAACGATCGGCTGAAACAGCGGGAGGGACGGTGGTTATAAATAACCATTTCTCACGGTTTTCTCAGCGCAGCGCTACGTTGCGAAAAGCGCAGGTGGAGAGAAGTCGGGATGAGCGATGAAAGAGAAAATACAACCTTTGTTGGATCGTTTGGTAGAAATAAGGACGCGCGATGGGGAATAATAGACAAAATCTTTTGCTTTTTCTTTTTTTTTTCTCTCTCGAACGTTTCTAAATTCTTGAGCTCTACATCATCTTACAGTTTCTATTTTCTAGAACAGGAGATACTATTGTATAAAGATGTTACATGTTTGTGGATATTTTAATTTTTACGAGTTCCTTGAAAACTCCATCTATTATTACGATTTGAATAATTTTCCGTAAAAGTATGAAGTATCTTCAAATTCCCCAGATTCTTAAGGACTCCCACACATTCATCAATATGGATTTGAAAGGTTGATCCATGAAAAATACATGCTTAGGCCAAATTCTCGGACGACTGTCAGCTCACGTCGTATTTATATTACAGGTTCATGTACATGTATGTATATGTGTGTGCATAAACTTGTCACAGCGGGATCGCCGGATTGTTCCGATCCATTATGCTTTCACCGACGAACGTTACATTCTTCGTTGCCTTTGGTAGGAAAATCCTCATTGAAGAGGATGGCTACTCCTCCTCCAGCAGGATCTGGGTCGCCGCTGTTATCCTAACGGTATATAATGAGACGCCATTGCGAGGCGCATCGTGATGGAGTGTCGAGAGAAAGGACTACTACGGGGAACTGGATCCTGCGTCGAATGATCGCAATCTATATCACGAAGAACGATAGGAGAGAGAGGCTACCACAACAAGTTATAGGACGGAACACTGTTGTCGATTTAATAGCTAATCGTTGCTAAAAGCAGATGTTTCTTTTAGCTCGCTTTCGCGCAACACGCGAAAACGTAGATGATCGCTCCGGGACATACTGTATAACAGGCGAAGCGATCAGTTGAAATGTCGTACGTAAACACCGAGTCGGAACAGAGGTGTACGTGCCGTGAATCGTGTTGGTGGGTCGCTCGGTAATTCAACGGAGCGCGTTTAAACGCGCGCAGAGAAGGAGGAAGAAAGAGAGAAAGAGGAAGCGAGAGAGCGATACCACGAAACAATTCCGCGCGAGCTTCATCGAATCCACCTGCGTGTCATCGCCGCCGCCGCCGCCGCCGCCGCCGCACGGCGATGTTCGGGTCAACGCCCCTGCCGTCTCGTTCAAGGTTCCTCGCGGAATTGTTTATTACCAGCCAGATGGTCTCGAAAGCACGCGGAGCTAGTTTTAGGTTTGAAGGTCAGTCGTAGTCCGAAGAAACTGTTATTTCTACGCGTTTATGTCTCGCACAATAACGTGGTTTCATACCTCTGCAATGTTTGGGGAAGCGCGACTTCATCGCTTCGCCGGCATCTTCGGTAGAGGAGAGCCGGAGAAAAGAAGTCAACCTTGAATCACTAGATAATATCAACGGAACACGTTTCATATTTTTTTTTTTTTACATATTTAATGTTCTCGTAAAAGCGAAGTTATTTCAAGAATATTAGAGAATATCCAAACGAAAGTGTATCCTTCTCTTTAACATTTTTGTAAATTGTATATACGTTAGAGAATTATTAATTCTGTAAGAAAATTTCATTTGTTTACCGTGGTAAATTTCATTGGATGTTGAATGTTTAGATTCCATTCCGCAGAGATATTTCCTCACGACAGTGCCGATCTCCGAATCGACGTGCATAGAACTGCCAACCAATATCGAGTCCCGATGGAACACGGTGATTGAAACAATAGGCTGTGACTGTGCGGTCTTGCCGCACTTGCAACCAGCATTGCAGAGCGCATTGAACAAACCCGATCTACATTCATCATTAAGCGTCGCGTACGAAACGGTGTATCTAACGGCTGTAATTACGTTCGCGCACTTCGAGCCCGGCGAACCTCGCTGTCGCTGTTGTTGACTAGCGCAACGTCTAAACACGATTTCGCGAATTATCCAGCACGACGGTCACAGGTCGGAAAGGAATTCCACCGTGAATCCACTAATTCACGAATGGTGAAACGAAATGCCAAACGTTCACCTTTGAAGAGCAATATTATTCTTGCTCGTAATTATTCCATAGAGATCGTTACGATGAGCTTCAGACATTTTGACAATCGCTTTGATGGACGAGAAAAAGGACGAGGAATTTTATAGAGGAATTATTTCCGATTTAAATTTGAACCATCTTTTTCTTCAATTTAATTAAAATCGGATTCTACTTGGATCCACGTGCGAGTATCATTTGATCTCGTTCTTTTTCCCATTTTCAAGTACATCAATCAGTCTCTTTCCCAGCAACGATATATTCATCTTCTCAGAACATTTTTATTTCTTCCTTTTATATCCACGAGTGAAGGTAAAAGGAAGACATTTTAATATTCAATCCTGATTCATTCTCTAATATCCCCCTGATTGTTCTGATTCCGATATCGTGACTCGCATTTCATTTCCACATTAGCAGCTGTCGCTCCGGTTACGCATTCTCTCGTCACTGATGAACGCAAGAGAGAGAGAGGGAGAGGAGAGAAAGAGAAAGAGAGAGGGAGAGAGAAGCCGGTAACAACCATCGGCGTCACCGACCTTCGGCCGCCATTATTCGTCGGCATGCGCGTCTCCTTCGTGCCCGATACGTTGACCTTCTCCAGAAAACACTCTTGCCTTCATTCTTGCTCGCTAGGTCGAGACACGCATTATTCTCCGCTCCTCCCCTTCGTCTCATGCCCATCGGCGTGGCCGCGGCGGTCCCTCCTTCATCCCCTCTCGCGTCTACCATCTTTTCATTGCTGGATGCCATACGAGCTCCTCCGAATGCATGCACGCACGCACGCACTCACGCACGCACACACGCGGCGACGTGCGTGCATATCCCGGGAGAAACGCTCAAATGCGCCGCTGTGCGTGCAAACACGCATGCGTGTCCGTCTAGAGCAGAAGAGGTGGACAACCCCCTCGCGCTTCCTCTCTCTTCTCCCTTTCCTCACTTCTGCCTGCCCTCCGCCTCCGCTCGCTGCTTCCCTAGCTGCACTCTGCTCGGGTGCGCACGTTGCGTGACGTTCGTGTGTGTCAGTGGAATACATTATCATTGAACGAGGACCAGCGAGAGGATGGGTGGGAGGGTGAAGAATCGGTAGTGGAACGGTGCCGGGTAACAGTGGTAGTAGGTCTGGTGGTGCTGGTGGTGGAAAACGGCTCAGTCGGTGGTTACTCGTGGCACATTGGCGCTGCATAGAGGCCTTTGACCTTTCCTCGTCTCTCTCTCTCTCTCTCTCTCTCTCTCTCTCGCTCCCCCCTCTCTCTGTCTCTTCCTCTCTCTTTCGTTTGCTCTGTATCGTTCTATCCACTAAACGCCATCTTTCTCCGTCTCATCTTTCAGTTCCTCCTTTCTCTCTAACTCGCCCGTAGTCTCTCTTTCTGCCCCATGGTACCCCCTTCATCTCGTCCTTTCCGCGCTTCTCCCCGCTCCGTGTGAACCCGCACACGAACACGCACCAGGGATCGTTTGCGCGCACAGGAGTCGACCCCTCTCCGTCGACTCCTTCCACTCTGTGTCTACTCGTCTGGTTTCGACCCCGCCCGCCTCCGTCCCCTCCGACCCCTCGACGCCGGTATCCCCCTCTGTGATCACCCCCCATCTCGATGCCTCGTCCTCCTCTCCGTCACCCCCGACTGCGACTCCCCTCCCCTCCCTCAGTCTGCTACGACCTGCATTCATCTCGCAACAAAACCTCCGCGACGGTACTCCGGCCCCGACGACGATAAACGAGAAATCGTGCACTAAGTGTATTACAACCTCCCACGTTCCCGCCGCTAAAGGTCATGCCTTAACGAGCCGTTTCTTTCCTTACCTCCTCCTTCTTTTCTTTTTTTTTTTTTTGCTTCTTTCCTCCTTTCTTCCCTTCCCGCTCAACCAACCGACCGGCCAATCTTCTTCTACTGACTCCTCTTCCTTTTCGATCGTACCATATCTCGCCTCGCCTCTCTTCCTGCTTCGCGCGATTATCCCTGCTACACCGGTAGACACTTGCCATTCGCTTAACCACTGCCGCTTTAAGTACGAATTTATCTGTACTGCTTATCTGCGGATAGAGTCTGTAAAATATCACCGATACGCGGCTTTAGATAGAAGATAAGCGTGGCAATTGCTTTTTGTTAAACGTCTACTTATGGGATACATACAGCAGTAATTTAGATATTAAGTAACGAATAATATGTCACCTTGAAATGAATCTTTAACTTGAAATTTTATAATGAACAAAATAAGACGGAAAATTTTAAGATTATTTTTTGTTGTTGATTGTTAGCCTCCTGAAAATTTAGACCAGTCTGCATTTTTTCATGTTAGAAATATAGAGGAAGTCTTCTATAACGTTTCCTTTTGTTTGACTCTCTGCAAATGTCGACTTCTCTTTTGTATCCTTTCGCCGCTCTTTTTATATAGCTTTCCGCGTCGTTTCGTTACTTCTACCTGCTACGTTGCTTGTGCCGGAGTTTCAATGACCCTATGGCAAAAAGGATAGAACCCAACCACGTAGCATTACGCTGTTTGTAATTGATGAACGCGTACGATTGTACGAGCGAGCAACCGGCGAAACTTTTCCATATGGCTATCCAATCTCGACGCACCTGTCGGCGAACATGTCGCGCTCATGATCGTGCGTTCGACTGAGTTGGCTTGTCTTACTCGCTGGTAAGCAACCTGACCTAAATTTCGTGTTCTATTCGACTAGAGACCTTCTCCTCCCAGTGGAAGTGTTTCCATTTTACGAACTCCGACGCATCGACCACCGTGAGAAAGTTTAGTGGCGTGGTTTAGCTGGAGACCGTTATGGCGAGTGTGTGCCGATAATTAAAGGCTACTTTTCCCCCCGGCGGCCCGGACGGAAAAAGTGTGGCGTAATTGTTCTTCATGGCGCCATCGCCGGGAGGTATGTTTCTCCCCCTCCCCCCCCCTCTCTCTCTCTCTCTCTCTGTTTTCCTCTGTTACGGGTGTTTTATTAAACGTTACATTCGCCGAGAACGCCCGCCTCGCCATGTGAGTGGAACGAGCGTGTGTAGGCGAGTCAGTCGACTCGTGTAATTGTAACGTTCGCCATTATTCACCGCTAATTATTCGCGTCGTGCGCCCGAGTCTCATAATTCGAGGAATTGCATTAGGCGAATCGTTCCGCGGTTAGATCGCAATTTCTGCTACGCTTCTAACTATCATTCTTCCTCTGAACGTGCGTGGTAGCACAAAGGCACCACAACGAATAATATTCACAGTGTACATCTTAACCGCAATTCCATTTTTTTTCTCTCTGAATAAGGAATGTGGATAATTTCTCATCGCCACTGTATGCAATTTTAATAACAGCTTTCTTGAAATGACTCTAAAATTGCATGATGTTTGGCTTCTATCTTCGACATTAATTATTTTGTAATTTATCGTCGAATTAATGTCTTAATTAAATAGAAAAAGTTGTGTTGAAATTGCTGTAAAGAATAGAGTATTTTTTTATTCGATTTTCAGAAAATATATTTACTATTTTGTTAGAAAAATAGCGATAATTGATTTGATTTGAAAAAATTCATAAAAATGTAGTGGAACATTCTTTATATTGACATTCTCAATCAGTTTCTGAAAATACATACGAAATTTCACACCTCTTTCCAGCCTGAGTCGGCCGAACCGGTTTGCGCGTCGTCTGCGACGCGTTAATGTCGCAGGGGACATCGTTTCCGCTCTCTTCCTCGTGAGCTGCAACCCGTTCAATGTCGTATCCGCGCTAAGGAATTCCTTTGTTCCGTCACTTATTGTCTGTCTGGCTCTTATGTAATCAGGGAACGGAATAACGAGAGCGCGGCCGTCGCTGCTCGCCGATCGGAACCGCTCGTCGTGCAAGTACTCGGATAAGACGTGTGGCGGAGAGCGACGGTGGGAAGTTGAAGCAATTCGTTACGCCGGGAGAGAAGTCGTTTACGTCAATCCGTCGCGAACGCAAGCGTGCGTAATGCAGATAAATTCACGGAAGAGCTTTCCGGAAAGATGCTCGATGTTACGGCACGGCGACGCGAATTTATACGCGATTACTCCGAAACCAACTTGCGTACGTATGTGACGTTTTAGAAAAATCGCCTCAACGAAAACGAAGGCATCATATTTCAACGCGGTATCGCCCTCGACAAATTTCTACTGAAGTTGATTTAGGGTAGAGCGGGACTTTTTCGTCCATTTCTCGCGATAATGTTTATGTTTCTGAACAGCATAATTATATACTGAATATTTAAAGATTGCGCTTGTGCTTTCAAGGAGCAATCTTGATTACGTAATGCAACACGTCACTCCAAAGAGATACGTTTGCCGTCGTAAATTTTTATATTACGTTAAAGCTGAAATTGATGGAATAGTCCCGCTCTACTCTAATTTTTAATCTTCAAGACGATAATGTTATAGAATTGCGTGTAATTATGCTAAATAATATTTACACATATACACAACGAATCTTAATTTACTATCCATAAAACTTTACACGAAGAGTCTGAGAAAACAAGTTAAGATATTCTTAGATAAGTATCCCTTTTAAATTCTTCTAGAACCGTTATTAGAGCTGATTATTTTCTGCTCTATCTCTCTTTACTTCTCGCCCAGACATGGAATTATGTGGGTCGTCTCTTGTCACACATTGATACGCATTTTTATCAGGGCGCCGTAGAAAGAACGCGTGATTACGGAACGAGGGGACGCGTTGGCGAAAGGGACGAGATGAAGTAGAGAGGAGACCCTATAAAGGACGGTTGATAGCAAGTATACTTAGTGACGGGGGTGGGCAGATGGAGAAAGACGGACTTGGACTCGTGTTAGAGCTGCGTAGCAGGAAACACGTACGCGGCAACGAATGGTAATAATAAGGGGGGCTCGCACGCCAGCGATCCATGCCAAGCAACAATGCAGGAAGCGTATGCGTGCGTGTACGCGTCTGAGAACTTGCGGGACGACGCCGGGCGCTTCTTCGTACGCCTCCTCTTTCTTCTTCTTCTTCTCTCTTTTTTTCCCTTCTCTTTCCTCTTTCTCGTTTGCCGTTTCGCGATGATGGGCACCCAGTGCAACAAAAGACGCGGTACTTAACGGTGGAAAGTTTTGCCCGCGATGAAGCTGCCTTCAAAACCACGTTAAAACTTTTCCCAAGCGCGTTCATACGTCTTATGTGCACGTAAGACGTAGCGTAAATGCTACGTTATGCTGCGCGATAATACGCCTGCAGAACGCTGGCGTTTATCGTGTATTTAAAACTTCGTGAGTTACTTTGTAAGCGTAACTTTACACCTTTAATTATTTTTTCTCTCTGTAGTGACGTAACTGCTCTTGATTTCTGAAGTTTTACTCTTGAAAAGTTCTTGGAGCAAACAAACACTTATTGATATTCATTTCACGACATTCGCTGTTTCTACCGTGCTATTTTCCCACCGCCGCGTCGTCTTCAATAAAATATTATTAACTATTAGTACATGATTGACGTGATACTAACGATTTTATAGTTTTTACTACATATGGTGGATCGATCGTATCTGGATTAATTCTGTTGATCTATTTGAGTACATTTGACTCAAAGTGTATTATTGTATTTATTTTTTTACTAATGTTTCATGTGAAAAAACTTTTCTGGAATTTGATGATTTTGTCTGTTGATGTAAGATCTTTTTTCTGGAAAAATTTTTTTAATCTTCTAGAGCTTTTTAATCCTATTAATTCAAACGATATGATTGTATGATAAATTTGAACTGATCAGCAAGGTTCATTTGTATACTTTTATAAGTATACAAAAATTATTACGTGATTCTTATTATTATGTATACTTTAACATTTGTTAAGAGTATTTGTAAGCTTGTGTTTTAAAACGAAGAAAGAGACTATTATTTAATTTATTTAGGAGGTACTCTTAGTATTTCAGAGAAAAGATGCGCACGCCATGAATACCCTGTCGTGTGTACTAAGATCGTTAATAATCGGCTAATATTATTCTAGAATGCTGAATAGAAGAAATAGAAAAGGTTATTTGATTTTATACGAAAATAAGTTACGATAATTCCGAATCTTGTAGTCACAATTTCGAATCGTTTTAAAAGAACATGATTTTAAGGTCTTTATATAATTCATTCATTGATAATCACTTTCACTTTTGTATCTATTATGAGATTTTACAATCTATAATATAACTTTCCAGTAACATCGAAGCAGTAACATTTCGTTTAGTAATGATTTGAAAGTTTCGCTTCTAGAATGCAAAATTCCGAAGAATTCCGTTTTACATTCAAAGTCAATCCCTATTTACAAATCTGTTTTAGCATTTTTTAATGATATTATCGATTATATCTTATATTATCTTTATTTACCTCAATATATAATATTGATATTTCAACGATAACGTTAATAGACGTTAAAACGCAGAATTATCTTCGTAGCGATAACTCAGAGGAGACATCACTTGATTGATTATTACTTGATTTTCATTTTTAAGAGAAGCCCGCTGATCGAGAATTTATTAAAAAGAAAAAGAAGAGATTTTTTTTTTCCTGAAGCGACTCTCTTCTTTCTATTTGTTCTCAGTTACTGATGTCTGTCGCGTGTAGTGTCTAACGCGATGCGTCGCATTGCGTGCATGCAAACTGCTATCGCGGGACTGGCTCGATTCTCATTCATTAGTTCGTTTCTTGACTCGCGCAAAGTGTGTACACCGTACAGTACCACGAAGCGATTTGCAACGCGCTCGACGCCATATTCCGCGTTGTATTCCAACACGCACGAGGTCACGTTGCAACCGGCCGTGTTGGAAATAACGACCCGCCGCGTGCATCTGCTCCGCAGTGTCGCGGGAAAGACTCGATAATTGCGTCCTGAAGATACTTTCGCAGACCCGACAGCTGGTCTCGTATCTCTCCCTCTTTCTGTCGAAACTTCTCCGGAGATGTGCTGATACGAATCTCTCGTTGAAAATGTAAGAAGCGTAATTACGGAAAGAGGCAATATTGCGGTTGCATTAATTTCAGATTGTTACGATCCAGTACGGGTAGCGATAATTGGAGAAGAAAAAAAGATAATGATATATACTCTACATTATATAAAAAATATGTTACATATACTGCTTCGAAGTTTAATTAACAAGTTTGCAATTTATTTCACACATTTCATATAGTATCTTCTACAATTCATTTCGTATTTGAGTCACGTTATGTCTTATAACTGAGCTTAAAATTTATTGTACTGCTAAAAAGAGATATTCAAATGTTTAGTAAATATATTAATCCACCAGCCGGTTCTCATTTAAACTTTTTAATTTTGTATTAATTAATCATTAATCATTTTTGTATAATTATAAAATAACGTTTTGTTGTCAGTTGATAAGTTAATTATAGAAACTTCAAAGGGACAGGTCTTATCACTATTTGAAAAGCAGCAGTTATCACATCATTTCACATTCGGGGCAAGCAACGACGCTTTCAGATAACAAGGTCCTGACTTCCGGCCATGCGTTGAAAGATTACGTGTCTGATAAAAGTGGAATGTGTCTTTTTCGTGTCATGCTTTCACGTATATATGTGTCTACAGATATCCTCACAGAAAGCTTCATAAACAAAGTTAGGCGCCCATGACGTGTCCGGTTGCGAATAGTGCTTTTTGATAGACGGTAATGCGCGCCGTCATTATATACTTCGTCGAGCACAATGGCATAGGCTGAGCACAATCGATACACGTAAGCCTTCCGGCAGTGTTTGTGAATGTACGACATGCATACATTCTTGAACACGCGTTTCAGGGTGCCTGCAATTACTTATGCACGCGCGAGTTATTTCGATTCTTCGCAGTTTGATGCCGTAGCTATTTGCTATCGGCCAAGTTTTTCCCCCAAGTTCTCCATGCGAAACTTCGCAGAATCGTTTAACGCGAAGAAGTTTCGCGAAATGGAGTTTCGATTTTCTCCTCTTCCGCCGGACTCACTTCGAACGTGAGAAATGCGAGGAGTTAACTTAAACGCGACCTTGAAATGGTAAGCGGTCAGAAACTGGCATTTGTGACGACGATCGATACCGTGGTAATTAAACGCCAGAACATGATTTTCTCGTTATAAACAATTAATAAGAAATAATGTTTTCCTAACCTGTGCGATTGATATTCAATTCTGCACATAAAAATACATTTGTACCTATAAAATTTCGTTCCTTTTAAAAAAGTCGAAAGAGAAATATCATTTCATTTTACAGAAATTCTCATTACTTTTTTTTCTAAAACATTTACAAAGAAACAAAGAATGTTATTTATGAGAAATATTATAAATTAAAATTTATTAAAAATAATATATTGGAGTTCTTACTTTTTTTTTTTTTTTTTTTTTATTATAAAGGAACAGTGTGTTCATTACTTCAAAAATTTCATAAAAGAAACTTATTTGAAAGTTTTACAGAGGCAGCTCCTCCGGTATAAAATGGAGCAAAATTAAACAAGCAAAATTCTCGTAGTAGATATAATCTCGCAGCTTAAATACTTGAAAGGCGGCCCTCCTTAATCGCTTGAGACTTTTATATTATGAAAGTCGGGGGATTAAAGATGAGAAGATCGAGAAAGTGCGACGAACACGTCCTCGACATTCATTAAGCTCCGTCCAATTACGAGCTCGTTAACTCGTTTCGTCAATTGCTCATAATTTCTTCGCGATACCGAGCGTTTCGGGGGGGTTTCGTGGAAATTCAAGAAGTCGCGGGAGCTTCTCGAGCACGACCTTGAAGGTCGATCCAACGAGGTGGAAGTTCCACGAAAGTTGCGAGACAACTGCAGCAGGCGGTAGTGTTAGCGAGCGTGTATTGTTGCCCGGGTTCTCTCGGTGCCATGACCTCACCAACACATTGCACCAGTTTCGTGTCGAGCTAACTTCGGAGAACCAGTCGCTTAAGAGGAAGCTGCCTGCTTGCTTGTGCCTGCCTGCTTTGCTTGCTTGCTTGCCTGCCTGCATGCCTGCCTCCCTGCAATCCACCCTATTTCCCTTCATCCTCGAGACCCTTCTCCTTTATTCTATGTAGCTGTGTATATCAGCCTCGTCCAGATATGTGAAGGGAATCGTTCATCTTCTCGATCGACGTTCGGCTGAGCACGGTCGAACATTAATTGAAATCTGCCAAGTTTGCGCAAGTTTCGTGTTGTTACTTACGCAAATTTATGCCAAGAAGTTATCGCAATTTTACGACAATGTTGATAATAGTAATAGTATAATATTTCATTTCTTATATATTTGAAATCATGATTATTAAATTTTATTTCTCAAATTTGTAACATCACAAATGATCGCCGAAAATTGATTATTATTGTTAGAAAACGAATTAGGTCAAATGTACAATTGTAAAAGATTGAAGAGCCTGTAAATGTAAAAATTTATATATTTTCTGACATTTATATCTTTTACTTTATAATTTATTCTTTTTGCATTTTATTTGTTAATTAGCTATTTAATCTTTTTGACATAATTCGTATAAACTTTTCCATTCTATTGTACGAATCAAAGTTATGAAGATCGTATTTCGTAACATGCAGACATAAAATTCTATCAGACACGATATGACGTAATATGTCGACTTGTCTACTGCAAAGTCGAGACTAATTTTTCATGCAAAAATAAACTGTCGATTATACAAAGATAACATCCTGACCTTCAGAATTTTTTCAGGGGATCGCAAGTTTTATTCAAACAAACGCAAAACAATATTTATATTACTATCAGTATTAATTTGTTAAGTTTACAGTTTGAGTTGCAGTATATACGTGCGTGAATATTATATCCCTGTGTGTATTTATTTATCAAGTTTTAACGCTAGAGACACACGAAAATGGTCCCCGTGTATTTACTCATGAAAATGAAACCGCGATGATTGCTGATGGATACCCGTTCTCCCGTTAGCCGCAGCATCGAAAACCGAAACCGGCCAGGCCTGGAATTACAGGCCCGTCCCGATAATCCCCGTTTAGTTTACCGCGACACGGAAGTCTTTACGAAACGAAAGTATACACCGTGTACGGGCACAGGTATGTACCTACCCGTCGCGTCGGTCATAATGCTCGCTATATACGGTGATCATCCGCAAGAAAGTATTACCGAGCTACGTGCTGCATAAGGTCATTAAAGGCTTACGTAATTACAGTTATTACATACCCGCATGTGCAGGTATTATATAGTCTCGTTTGAACAATGTATGCATACACACGCGCACATAGACACGCGTGTGTCGAATATACAGAGTGTTGGAAGGAAGCCATCACGAGTGTCCGTATTCGCCCGATATGCGCCTTCCTCTCGTTTCCGCTTTCGCCAAAGGGATAGGAATGCGTATATCCCTCTCCCCGAGACGAAAGGGAGAAAGGGAGAGAGAGAGGTGGCAGCTCGCTCGGAAGGGTCGACAGTACACCGGGAATAGGATCGATAGCACGAACTCGCACGTGTGCGCGCGCGCGCGCGCGCGCCGCGACACGTGTGTGCGCACGCGACCCGCTTGCCCGCTTCATCGTGTGCGCGACTATAATGCGCGTAGCCTCGATCAAGGCCGTTCGTTGTTTACCCCGACTGGGACCGACGTGATTCCAATTTACCGTGCGGTTCCCCCGCACCCCCTTTTCATTCTTTCGCCCTCATCCTCTTGGTATCCGCACCCCGCCCCCGTTCTTTCTCTCCCTCGCCACGCGATGCGTTTCATCCCCCGCGAAATTGCTAACTTTTGTGCGCAAGTCTTCTTTCCCTCTTTCTCCTTCTCACGCACAGTCACACAGTTGACTGAGATTTTATTTTACGTATCGTGGCTGAAACGTTTGCTCCATATCCGGAGAATCGGCTGGTCCGATAGAATTTCGTTTTGGCTTTGGGTTTCAATGTTACGTGCACGGGATGCACCAGGATGTTATCTTTTTTAGGGCTTCACAGTAGGTAGCGCAGTAAGTGGTTTAGATGGCAATATGTTTCTTGGCTATATGATACTATACCTTTATTTTTGACGATAAAAAACATAGTGCGTTCAAAGGTTTCGTTTTTAAAGGACTGTACGTATAAATAGTAAAACTGAAAGTACAAGACCGACCGCTTTTCAAAAGAGCCCTTTTTTTGGTTTTTTTTATAAGGAACTAGAGCAATTTTACTGCATAAAAAATGTTCGGTATCAAATACCGTAAATTGTTTTACTATACTTGTAAAGTATAAGCTGGAAACAACTAAATTTTAATATTTATTTGAGAATAGTTCTAAATAAATATTTATTAAATATAAATATATCATTTTTTTTATGGAATAAATATTTGTTTACTGTAAGTAAATGTTTACTTGGTATTATTCAAAGAAATATTATTAAGATTTAGTAAATTTTTGTTCAATGTTATAGGAATTTAACAAACGAGAAATAATTATGATATAACGATATTTTTGCTTGATTTTCAATATTACTTTATCAAGATGTTCGTAACAGTATGTTTATACTTATGCATAAATTTTTTACGTGATGATTTCGAGATAGTGAAACTAGACAACGTTTAGTCGTTGTTTTATAGTCGGAAACCCCTAGGCAGGAGGAATATAGAATTTTATATTTTTTTTTTCGCCCTCGATAAACATTGTCAATCGTATACGATTCGACGATTATGTCACGACAGACAGCCGGCAAATAACGAGTTGCGTTTTTTCTCGGAAAAAGAAGCTGCCCTCAAGGCGCGAACAAACGTACGGGTGGACAGGTTATCGATCCTCGTTTAAAAAGAGAATTATCGCGCTTCGGCTGCATGTGACACGACCGACAAGAACGACAAGGTCGCGCGCACTGTACACCCCCGTAAAAAGTGACGGTTATTGCATAGCCTGGTCGATAAGCGATCGCGTGTGTTTCACACTTTTATACGTGGACACGCGCGGCGATATTGCATCTGGGTGCTTTTATACCGATTACGAAGATTAATGCAAAATCGAACTTTAAATACACAGGAACAGAAACCGTTTATTTCGCGCGGAGGTTACACTATAAAATCGATTTTTACAACGCTTTATGTTTGATATTTTTTACAATATATTGAGAAAAATGTCTGATTGGATTAATTAGAATTTTGATTGAAAATCTACAAATCAGAATTTTTTAGTCTCTAAATTAAATCTACTAGAATTCTAGTTAAAATAACCGGAATTTTGTTTGATGTAATCAGAACTTTCTGATTCGTCCATTTTCAGATATTTTTCTGTACAAAAATGTAATTGTGTGCAAGCAAAAGAATTCACACTTCGAGAACATCACGTTAGCTTTTCGCTGCAGATAATGGTATTCTTCTTCATAATTCTCCGTTCCTCTAAGACTTTTGGGGCTGTTAGAAATCTAAATGTGGAAATAGAACATCTCGCAATGCGGTTTGTTTGACTAATATGTATCGGCATTTTTTTTTTCTCGATCCGTAAGTACAGCCGTCACGAAAGTTGCTTTCTCGAAACGAAACGACCGTACAACTCCCGAGGCGGTTCGTGTTTCAAGATTCGATCTGTACTTGGGGAAAATGATCGGCCGGCTAACAAACCGATTCGCTCTCGTGCGGATATCCTGTCCTTGAATATACTGGCGTAATACTGCAACTGCAACGTGCGAGTGCGCGCCTGTGCGTGCAAGCTCACGCATACAGGCGCGAAATGCAGCACCACCAGCTAGGCAGCTGCCGGGAATGCGGGAGACAGCGGACACTCGAAACCGGCATTAATATCCCTCTTCGGTCGAGTTACATAAAGCAGCAGGCTCCGGGCTCTCACTCATTACAAAATGCCGACCCGAACACGTGTACGAGATGCTCCAAAAGCTATCGTGTTATTTTCTCTTGGTCATACAAATTCCTCGAATATAGATCTGGCCATCGTTGAGTAAAAGCTTCGCGCGTTTAACTGCGCGAGAATAAATTTATTTAAATTGGGAATTAAAGTGACAAGAGGAAAATTAAATTTCAAAGGTGAAAATAAATAGCGGGGCAGTTATCTTTGAGCTCGTTTTAAAAATGAATTTTATTTTTGCGTAAAGAAATTTAATTCTAACCGAAATTAAATTCTAATTATTGAGATATTAAAATGAAATATTGCAAAGCTGCAACGAACAATTTGTTTATTATTAAACCTTGCTAAGCAGAAATTGACCATATATTTTAAACCAAATTTTAGTATCAGTTTGTCCTTTGTATTTTTCTTTTAATTATCTAAAATTAAATAAAACTATAAATTATATAACTGTAGATTGCATTTCCAAGTGTTATGAATTACGAGCGTGCTGGAAGAACCTATACAGATCATTACAGATTATTAATATTTGAAATGGCCATTAAATAAATCGCCTTTTTTAAAACCCCTTATAGATATATCTAATACCGATCAATTTATTATCGAAAGACAGTAATTAATTACTTATTATTAGTTGGGATACTAAAAGTACTGAACAGCAGTGCATTTAATGCTCAAAATAAGTAATTAATTTTAATATTAACTTAGCCAACATAATATTTCTATAAGGAACCCAAACGGAAAGAAAATTTCATGCAAAACGCTTTCTTCGATTGTCGCAGGTGACGCATATGAACGCATGATGACGTTCGCTTTCTAGAGACCCATGCGAATATGTCACTCTCGGTATGCACGACCGCGCTTTCGATCGACGTGTCATCGGCGATGACCCACATCTCCATATGGCGTGCCATGGCGTCTGCCGAAATTGCGCCGTGACATCATCGATTGGCGAGGCATATTCTCATCGATACCCGCTTATCAGCCACAAACGGGGTCGTTGATGACCGCTGAATTCTCTATCGGTTTATCTCCGGGTCGCGACTCGACGAATAGAAACTAATCTGTAGCTATCGTACCGCAATTTACATAATACAGAGCAATGTCTCTTAACAACCATTTTACGAAGTAGAATTTGATAAATGTCTTGTAATTTATGTGTAACTATATGAAGAGTGACGCAATACATAATTGCACACGGAAAGAACGATTTTGGTGAGGTATCTAAAAATTTATCTTATAGATACTAGACCTGAAAATTATTTTGTTGGGCTATCAAAATTATCAAAATTTTTTGCAGCATTACTCATCATGCTTAAGATTCCTACAAAATTATTTCGATGGTCCACCAAAATTATTTTTAAATCTATATCTACACTGAATAAAAATTTATTAAATTTTAATAGATATTTCTTTGAATAGAACTAAGTAAACATTTACTATAGTAAATAAATATTTATTCAATAAAAAAAAATGATAGTTAAATTACTAGTTTTTGTTAATTTTAACATTTTTGGTATCTCAAAAAGTCCACTACGTTTTTCAGTTAAAATTAACATTTTATTTTTTACGGTGTAGCTAAATTTTTAGACGTTTGAGCAAAATCGTTCTTTCCGTCAATTTTCTCTGAATTCTAATTCAGTCAACGTCTTCACATTCCGATTAAAGAAAGGTAATCTTTCAATCCATCGATTGATCTGTAGATAAGATAATAATAACAGCATATACGCGCAATATAACCAGTAGTTTACAATTTTGGAGCGAGAATCTTAATCGATCGAGCTCGACTTAAATTATTCGCAAGATAAACGGTCTTATCGGACATGTGAGATAACATGGATAGTAAGCGCGGCTCGACGTTTGGTGCCGAAGGGCGAGGCAGGAATAGGTTTGATTTAAAATTCATCATGTTCCATTTATTCATGCGTGATACACGTGCGCATGGAAGAAACATGAGACGATGCTGATTGCATCCGACGGTGCATAGAGGTCAAATGGCTGTCGGACTACGTGGCATGTCTCCTTGAGATTCTTTCTTCTCTCTTTCTTCCTTGGACGAGATAGGAAACGGAGCCGTTATCGAGGTTCGAAAGACGACGAGATGCGGTTACGTCACGTGCGTAATCGCGATCGAGCGCCGCGCGCGCGGTAAAGCAAGAAATGTACGCGCCGCCGTGAAATTCTTGTTTATTCCGTTAACGAGGCAATTACGACCGCTCGACGTTCGCGCACGTACTCGGCCGTCGACACGCGCTTTTTTTCCTTTCCTTCTTTTTACGCTCACGCACACGCACGCACTCGCACACGGCGTACGTGTGACTAATCGGCGTAGTGATATTAGTCATCCCGTAATAACGAGTCGTCCTACATCGATTTGGCGGGTATATTCCACGAAAGAGGCGGTGTTGTCAACTCGGCGAAATATTCGCGCTCTGTCGGTACGCGACCGCGCAGCGTCATTAACGCGCCGTGCATGTTTGCTCGTCTAATTTACAAATTGCGTTTGCGAGGGAAAGAAGTCGACGTGGGGCTGAAACAGTGACAAATTATCCGCGGTGCGCGGACGAGATAAGCGGATTTTTTTTTCCCCTCCCGAGCCGTGAAAGCATACCGCGATGATTAACCACCCGTTATGTTCCGGCATACGATTTGTCATACGTGCGAATGTCGATTGACTGACTTGTTCCACGTTGTAAAAGCGTTATCGCTTATCCATATTATATTAGGTGTTAAACTTAATTCCTGCCGTTTTTCGTCTCCAAAATTGATTTGTTTCCAAGGGAAGATGAATGAATACCTCAATCAAAGTAATTTCCTCCATTTTCTACTTTATTACTAATTAATAATACTTTGATTAAGGTATTTCCCTTCGAAACAAATCAATTTTGGAGACGAAAAACGGCAGGAATTAAGCTTAACACCTAATACGTCTTATCCATTTATTTTGCTCGTAGAATTTCGCCGTCTAGGTTAACTGTGCCTTAATTTTTTTCAATTTACGGCACGTCTTTATCTGTTAATCTGACTTTAATCGTATCTTAAGTCTAATTGTATCAGGAACTTAAGCTTTAATTACTTTCTTTATCGTTGAAAAGAAGATTTAATTTTTTCATGTAATAGATTTTGAGATCATTCGCTTTCCGAAGATTCTCTTTTTCAACTCGTGAGTACATTGTGTTGGATTATAAAATTCTTGGATTATAAAATCTTCGCACACGCACACATTGTAATTATGAAATTTCTGTCGCTTGTTAATGCCTTAATATTTGAGTGCGTTATATCGATTCTCGGATACGAACCGTTTAATACGGAAATGTAAATAGGCAATAAGAAAAATATATACGTTTTATCTCTATAAGCAGCTGTCGAAGTTGGCTATTCCACTTAGCTATAGCGTATGAAAAGATTAGAACCGAGTCACGTTAAAGACAAGAAGACATGATCGGCGAACGGAAAACAACCGGTTGATATCAATCTTCATTGTACTGATAATAACACGCTGACATCAAACGATCGCGTTGGCATGGAATATACGATCTGATATTATATCTAATGACACAATTGAGTGCCAAGTGAACTCCCTTTCGCCTTCGCGGAACTGTATGTGATATTTTTACAGAGGGCAGAAAAACACGTGGACGTGAAAGATAAAAATGGCTCGCTGAAGAAGATGTTATTAACTTGGCGCACATTTGGCGCATCAATGCGCTCGAATGCGCGTCGACGGAATATTTTTATGACGTTATTTTCTAACGCCTGTAGCGCACAAGGATTAAAAACGATGTTGGTCGTCTATCTATAGTCCACGCGTTCAATATCTAAATTAAACCGTCAACTGACACGCAATCTGAACAAACAGTATGTAATCGCAATCATGTTTTATCTTTTGTGTCCACTTAGATTAGAATTGACAGTTTGGCTTTTAGAGAGATGTTGTACCTAATTTCGGAGAGTTCTTGTACTTACGCCTTTATCGACAGCAAACAATTCGACGAGACAAAACGATGAACAATGTAATGCACGTGAAATTCTCTCTACCATCGACCTCTCTCGCGATTTATATCGCTGTTTCCAGGCACGCTTGCGAAACGGCGCGGCGCGTTTCTTGCGTGCGGAAAGTGTCACGTTTTCCCGTCGTTCTTCTTTCCTTTCCGTGTATACCTCCGACGGCTCCGAGACTCGCCGTTCGCTGCTGCCACGATGGCGCAGATTGAATCGCGCGATTATTCACCATGCATAACTCCCACGTTTCTCCCCGGGCTGCGATTAAATCCGTCCGGGCAGACGATCTCTGGGCGCGAAGCACCGGCCGTGAAGAGAGAAAAATTTTGCCTTATGCAACACGCGTAGACGATTATAACGTAAGTGCTCATCGCGTGTCCCCGGCGACCGCCTCCGAAATTGAATCGCCTTTTCTTCCTCTTCATCAACATTTTTTTTTATCTTCCTTCGTTTATACTACATTTAATAACGAGCCAAATTTGCCGAGATACATCATTAGGTGCTCATGCTTCAGCGCTCAGGTCTTTCATCAGATACCGCCATCACGACATTCAGATATCAACTACAGAACTTTTAAAGTCGCTATATTTTACTTTATTGTTTTAAAAGGAATTTTATTGCAACGATAATATTGTTTAAAATGGAAGTAAACACAATATAACTTTATATAACTTTCATAATTTTAAAAATATATTTTACTTTGCATATTACTCGCTTTTTATGTATTTCTAAATTTTTCCTTGTAATACTTATTTTTATATCAGTACTGAAAGAAACTATAAACCATTAGCGTACGAAAGAGGGGTGGCAAGAGGGGGCATTATCCTCCTTAAATTTTGGCAAGGAGAAACAATTAAACTATGAAAATAATTTTTACGATGAAAAATTAAACGCTCATTGTTCAATTTGATGCGTTCTTTGTAAGAAAATTCATTTTGAATATTCTTAAGGCTGGCTTTAATACAAGTATTTTAATAAGTTTTGTGCGAAGATAAGTCTTTGCATTTCTCCCTCCCCGACTGAAGTTCCAAATTGCCCATTGTCGTAAAATTCTGGGCACAAAATTTCTGAATTTCAGGATCTTTATTTAAATTAAATTGTTGCATACCACACTGATCATTCGTAATCGATACCTACAATCTTCAATGGTCGCATTCAACAGACTTAACTGCTTTGCGAATGCACGGGGATGCTATTGGTGTATTCTTCTAGATTATCCGTTAAGTATCTGCTTACTTAGGAATGTTCAGTTTACTAAATGCGACCATTGATACCCTGCTGTTTATTGAGTCAGCGTTTATATTGAAGCCCGTTGCGTATTCTATTGTTCAAATCTATTTGTCATGTATTGTATCCTTGACAGTTAAATTGTCCTAGTGAAAGAAACCAAATACTACTTTTCAAGAAAGTTTGTGTCCTTTATTTTTTGTTGAAAAAGCCATATATTAAAATCTGAATAGAGATAGATAACAATAAGAATGTAAAAAAAGTACAGTAAATTACAATTATAATTTATTCGATACTAACTTCACCGATTTCAATGACCGAAACATATGTTGTGACCTCTAAGTTTGCGTATTCAAAAACCCGAATATTTTCGAATATCAATTTATCCTTGTTGTTTACCGAATGTTAAACATTTTCGAACGCGACGCAACAGGTTTCAACCATTGCTCGTTATTCGTTAAAGAGTTATTAACAAAAAAAGTTTAAAAAATAACGTCTCTTTTCTGTTATATATAACAAGAAAGTCAAACCCCCGTAGAGGAAGGTGGGGTTGATCTCGTTTCGAGTGAAAAATCGTTACAAAGTTACAGATTTTCTGCTTTAAAAACAAAAATTATAAGAAAATGTTTTCAAAGAAAATTTTTATTTTTAAAGCATAAAATTTATTTTAAAGCGGAGAAAACTAATTTTGTTAATAACTTTTTAACGAGTTACGCGTGATGGTTGAAATCTGTTGGAGATCACTCAGCAACAATACTGACAACATATGTTGGTCAGATCATCGGTGTTATGCAGTTTTACCAAAGGTACTATCCAACAATTAAGAATTTTCATTTTTAATTACATTACATACTATTTTATATGCTTATGATAATTACTATACATGTTTATATTATCAGATTACACATAAAACTCACTGAGCAGAAAATGTGTTCGTTTTGATAATAGAGTAAGAAATTTAGAGGAAATAGACACAACAGAGAAGTCGCTTATTTTTCGTACAATAGTATAGTTTTATTGCAGTTTCCAATAATCACAATTTATGAAAATTATTAGCACCTTGGTACCGTATCAAGAGTAATTTTGTTGTTTAACGGGTCACTCGCGTCACATTTGTACGATGAAATGTTTCGCGAGAAAATGAGATTAAAGTCCAGAGCTCCGGGAGGACACCCTGTATATTCTCGGCAAATAACAGCGACGAAATTGGAAAGGAAAACGTTCCATTGTATACCGTACGCGATAGCAGCGGATAATAAGCTTCACATGGTTTCGCATCGCCCTGAAACGATCGTGATGCAAACGTTTCGATGTAACATAGAGTATGTTGTAACAAGTGCACGCTTTATCGATGCCGTTTCGATACGAGATATTTACGCAAAATGTGCAATGACGCTTAATTAAACTGTCGAGAAATAATTCAGTATCGAGTGATCATGTGAAGCGATATTACTTCTTTCTCTTGTTCCCCCTCCAAAAATATCCTCTCCTGAACGAAATATTTTTGCATCGACGCAGAAGTTGACATTCGTGAGAAATACGAGATCCGAGACGTAGAGCTATAACACGCGTGCGCGCGCGCGCTTCGGCGAGTAATCAAAACTCGCGATACCTCAAGCGTGATACGTCACGTCCGTTCTACCACGTAGCGCGTTTCCACAGATTGAAAATTCCCGGTATTTTCGCATCAAAACTCGATACCGTACGTCGCGCCGTTAAATCCGCCGCTATCGGCATCGCAAATATTAGCGGGGGGAAAATATCGGCCGCCCAACCGTCGCGTCGTTTCGAGCATCGCATGGAGAATTTGGTTTTCGCGAGCGTTCTGTTTAATTAGGAAATAGTCGTTCAGAAAAAGTAAACAAGATATTTGTATCTTTCTCTCTCTCTCTCTCTCTCTCTCTCTCTCTCTCTCTCTCTCATTTCTTTAACCTTTCGGAGCTGACGTCAAAAATGACACAATTACTCAAAACTGGGTCTGTAATAAGACTGATTTAATTTATGCTAATTAAAAGATATTAATTAAATTCAAACAAAATGACATAATTTGTATAAAAACGAATGAATACTAAGTATATTTTAATAAGAATAATTTAAATTTGAAAATGTAAAACATAAAGAAAATTTAATTATATTAAATGAAACTCGACCAGGAAATTTTCAATATAATTAAACAAAGAAAATTATATTGAGTTAAACCAAGTCTTGATGTCTAATATATAATGTGTGAATTTTACAATTTCCAATTCAAGCAAATTGCGCGCCGATTATCTGTTAGATTTAAAACAACTCTAAACTGAAGCTGGAGTCATAATATTACAAATCAAATTGACAATTTAATATTAAACGTTTATTTTTGTAACTGCCGTACTATTTTATATAACATAGACATTAGCAAAAATTCCTAATTAGGCTCATTAACTTTCAAAAATACCTAATTAGCTTTTCATTTTATTTAATTGTTGAATTTTATTCATAGAAGCCTTATTACTTTTTTAAATTAAATTTTAATTTAATATTATTAATGCTAATAAAAATCTTTCAAGTACTGCACAAAGAATTTATGAGGTACCAAGTCATCCGCTTTGATCGAATACGACGTTCTTCGCTTAATTGAAAATTGAATTGACATTTTTGATAAGGAAATTTAATTGAGTGAATCCAATAACTTCCTACTTCAACTCTGGAAGATTAATATAGAAGTTGATTGTGTATAATACTGCAATACGATGATATTAAAACAGTCGATTAAACGTTAGGAAAACTTTAGGAGAAGCACGACGCCCGAAAAATGCGATTTTCTTTCGTAGATTTAAAAGTTAGATACTTCATGGATTAACTTTCGCGAGATTTATCGCAGAAATAACGAGTCTACGAGATACTAACTACATTGTGGCGGAAATTGGTAATCTCAGGAGAGACTAACGCTTCATTTCGATGCGGGCCAAGCAACTTTAGTTCGATCAAACTTCGCCAATAAGAGCTCACAGGCTGACCAAGTCTCCTCGCTGGTGGAGACTCGCGTTAGTTCCCGCCTGCCAGGAGCCGACAATCCGAGCCACGTTATTGCCGAAGTTCGCCAGGCAAGGCCTTTGAATTTACACACACTTGCCGCGTATCTATATAACTGCTTGCTTATTTCTCGAAAAACTGTCTCTAGGCCTTAGTTATTGACATCGAACGATGGCCTTCAACATTATATGAATGAAAATGAAGATTGTATAATATTTTCAAACGTAAATAATAATGATAATGATAACGTTAATACATTCATCTGTGTACCTTATTTCAATATAGACTCATTATGTGTATCGCCGATTATACATGTATGAAAGGATATAAAAACTTTGCATAATTATGTAAAAAATTAGGTTTACCATTTTGTCATAAACACACTTTTGAAAAAAGATGATAATTTATGGGTAAAAAGAGCGGAAATATTTTATATGCAAATGTTAATATAGGTATTTAAATAAAGTAAAATTTCTGAAACACAATTTTTAATGACCACAAGTTACGACCTCAAAAAGAATATATGTTCCTATTCTCAAAAGATTGACTCTAGTCTTTGTAAATGGTAAACGTTAATTTTATACGATAAACAAAAGATGTCATAGACATGATGCTCGAAAATTTATAATTTTTTAATTTATGGTAATATCAATGATGTAAAGCATGTACTCATACACCACATCTAAAAAACAATTCATTATTGAGACTAGTACCATTACATCATCATTCGTTCACATTGTAAGCATTGTATTATAGTGAAAACTAACTCATTTCACTAGGATTTAATTTTCCATATAATTAGCGTGGGTTCCTTTACGAATGTGTGATACAAACGTGAACTTAATACTCGTATCCGGTGTTATACGCGTACACTTCGTAATTAGACCGACGGACCGTCGCGAGTGCCAGCAGTGCAGTGACTCCCAAACGGCGCGTCGCGTCGCGTCGCGTCATTTGGCCGTCGCTCGCGGTCGAGTACGAGGAAAGGAGAGGAGAAACGACGAAATGAAAGGGAAAAAAAGAGAACAAAAAAAGAAGCGCCGCCGAGGAAAAGGGAGCGAGAAGAACGCTTCGGCTCGCTCGCTAGCGCGCAAGCACATGTGCGTGAATGCACGCGGAGTATTTTTTGCGGCAGCTAAACAGCTATAGCGGAGAGCGGTCGTGCTTGAGTTGGCCGCTCGGTCGGTCGACTTCGGTCACGAGGGATACACGGCGCGAGGGACGAGACGGTGGTAGTCGAACGTTCAGCGGGGTGGCGGGAGGACATCGAGAATGAGAAGGGGGTACGTACGGTGGGATTGCTGGGGACGGTTTAAGAGGAGAAGGGCAAGGAGAGAGAGCTTGACGAAGCGGCGGCGGCGGCGGCTTGGTGGGGCTCCGCGTGTTGGTGTATACGTAGCCTCGGCTCGGCTTGGCTTGGCGCGGTGAGGGGTGAATTGGGAGGGATGAGTATCGCGGGGTGGGCGTGGTGGGGGAGAGAGCTCGCTTCGCTGCCGCAGTAGAGTAGCGGCCTTCGGCGTGATCTGATCTGAGTACGTTCCCCGTGGTACTCTCCTTTTTCGCGCGCGCGCGCGTTTTCGCGCTATACAATACACTATACGTGTGCGTGCGTGCGTGCGTGCGTGCGTGCGTGCGTGCGTGTATGCTGCTGTGCAAGTGTGTATTGTGCATTTTCTCCGAAACTAGCCCTTTTGTCCCCGTTATTTATCTTCTATCTTTTGGCTTTTCACCGGCACGCAAGATTGTGCTCTGTGTTGTACGGTGGTACCAGTGAATCATTCACTAGTCGTTATTCTCAGTCGCTCACTTTGGTTCTGTTTGGTCCACCGTCCGTCTCGAAGCGAGGAGGGTGTAATTAAAGCAGAATAATTCGACGGATAGCTTGATTACGTGACACAAGAGAGGAAATCAATAAAACGGAGAAGAGGAGAGAGAGAGAGAGAGAGAGATGCAGTTACGATCATCAATTGCCCTACCCGATCGACGATAGCCGCGCGTCGCGAAGGGAAGGGCAAAATCGCTTTTGGGCGATTCTGGAATCGTCCGACATCCGCGCCAACTCGGCCGGAGAACGACCGACAACGTCGACGGTTGCCTCGTTGGCGAACGCCATTGTTCGCTCGCGGAGGTCACCCGAGAGAACGTAGTGGTACCGGAATTGTGTCTCGTGGCAGAGAGAATATAATATATCGGGGCCTCTTTCGCGCGTGGGCGATACCACTCGTCGTTTCGCTCCCTGGCGAACGTTCAACTTTCGGTCGTGGAAAGGTAGTGCGTGACCGAAGGAAGAGGAGCAGAAAGGGAAAGGTGGAATAAAAACAGACACGGAGGAATAGAGCTTTTTCTTCTTTTCAAATTAATATCCGTGTCTAGCTATGAACGAATTGGATAAGAAAGCGAATTTCGAGAAGAAATCAACATATATACTGAAGTAATATCACCTTTTAAACAGAGACACCCAAGTTCGTGTGGAGAAAGAGAGCGAAGAATGAAGTAGCGCGACGTGAAAGAGAAGTGCACCGATTGTGTCGCGGAAAGAAGGAAGAAAGGGGAGAAACGGGGAGATCAAACCATTGTTCGTCGGTCGATCAACGACTGCGACCGCTTCGTGGGCGCTCGGCAATCTCCGTGAGCGATCGCCGTCGTTACAAACGCTCTCCTACACACGTCTCTCTATCTCCGTGTACCCCTGGATCGCGTCTCGTCCCTGCTTGCCCTGCCTCTTCCCTGCGGCACGGTAAAACGCGGGGCGAACTCGACTCAACTCAACTCGACTCGTCGTCGCGTAATGCGCGACCAAGTGCTCGCGGTCGTGGTGTGTTTCTCGTTTTGCGAAAGTGAGATCGCCGATTAAATCGTCGTCGCGTCCGTTGGAGTCCGTCCGGCGGTGTGGTATCCTACTATCCTCTGTGAAAGTGTTCCGACACGCTCCAGCTCGTCGCAGCCGGCGAACAAAGGATCACGTTGCTACACGCGCGTGATACGCGCGGCGGCGGGGAGGGCGGAAGGATTTTCAATCGCGGGATCTCGCGACGTTTCGTGATCGATCTTGATCGCGTCAGCTTCTGCGATGCGGGGACCGTGCGCGACGAAGACGAAGACGACGAAGACGACGAAAAGGGCAGCGACCGCGGTGAGGACGGTGGATGAGGACGACGCGTGGACGACGACGACTACGAGCTGGAACGTATTCGCGGTGATAGCAGCAGCAGCATGCCACCGGTGTTAGGAGGAGCGGCAATGGCGGTCCTTCCGG
>NW_017296157.1:943312-947608 GCF_001594075.2 Trachymyrmex cornetzi | reverse complement strand
CCGCCGCCGCCGCCGCCGCAACCGCATCATCATCATCATCACCATCAATCCGTCGTTCAGCAGAGTGGCTTTATAACCGGTGACGTAGGAAATCCGGCGACCGCGTTAGCCTTGTAAGTGTTGTTGCGCGATATCATTTTTCTTCCTTTTTTTCGAGAGAAAGAGGGTTTTATTTATCTTGCTGGCAGAGACTCCGCGAGCGTAGCGGTGATAACGGAGGAACAGATGCAATCACCGTCAAGGTTGACTGGTTTTCTGCGCGCGGAATACGTGGCGAAATTTACACGAATACCTTCTCGCGTGGGAACTCGCGTCTAGGATTCTTCGAACTATTTTCGAACGGTGTGAAAAGTTAAAAGAAGTGTTGATGGCTTGTGTTAAAAGATCATTGAAAATAAGTGTGACTTTTTTAGAGTTGAAAACTATTGTTGACTGCTCGTTTCAAATGGTTCAAATGCTACACGAAAAGAACGATTTTGCTGGTGTCTATAAAAATTTAGAAGATGCAGTTCTGAAAACAATTTTGTTAAACTACCAAAATAATTATGTAAGAAACTCAAGCGCGATGAATAATATGTTAAAAGTTTTTAACATTCTAGCAGTCAGCTCGAGCGTCTTACACTGAAAAATACATGTACTCGTAACTCAAGTAATAATTACTTCAAATATTTCAAAAGTTTATATATTCGTAAATCTGTCATAAATATCATAAACATTAAACTTATTTAAAATATATTCTGAATCTCCTAGTGAATTTAATACTTCAGTTATTAAGTTGAAACAAATTTGATCTGCTCATTGTACAAAGTCTTCGATTTTTATTTCGTTGTACAATAATAATGTTTTCTAAAATTTGTAACAAGTATATTTTAAGATTATTTAATTATCAAGAACATATTCTTTGTTAAACGTAACGTTGCTTGAAAGAAAGAAAATAAATTGAGCAATCACTTTTCTTAGCAATAGAATATTTTTCTGTGTGCACGTAATTATTTTGATAGCCAACGAAATTATTTTCAGATTTATATCTAGCTAAATTTTTAGATACTTCAGCAAAGTCGTTCTTTCTACGTATCCGAGGAATTTGAACATTATATCTCGTCGTATGTAACTTTTTCGTGTCGAGGTTACCGCTTTAGGCATCAACTTCTGGCGACCGGCAAAAGTGAGAATCGGAGTCAAGATATTATCGAACGCGTGACTAGTCGCTTTAACAATCCTATCTCGCAACGTAATGGCTTGCTTCGACACCAAGGTGTCGCCGGCGGCAATTCTTTGGGGTCGATCAAATCTTCATGGATCACCGCGCAGAACTGGGCCGATTGTGGGAATTATGGAATATTCGCAGTTCACCGATCTCTCTTTCGATCGTTGACGATGATTTACGGAATAACGGCTTTTTACGAGGGTCTGCCGCGCGCGAATCGCATTTATTACACACACATATACAGCAAGGATATATCTATAAAGTCTGTCCTCTCCTCTCATCCCTCTACATTTCGGGAACGATTTAAAATCATGAAAACCGCGAAATATATATTCGATAATTTCAAGAGGCTATTCACATTCAAGTGTACTGGAAAAAGAGTTGTATTAATTGGAATTCTGGTTGAAAATAAATAAATAAATAAGAATTTTCCGATTGAAACTGTTCTCTCTAAAATTTGGAATAAATGTCACTCTGAAGAGTGAAATTTCAATTTTAAAGATTGAAAATTAAGCGACACACTCTTTTTCAAGCTAGCTCAATTTTTAAAGAACTTGGAGAGTTATAATCCTCGCCGAGAGATAAATATTCAGATTGATATAATCAGAATCTTCTGACTTGTTCATTTTCAACTAGAAATTTTTCTCAGAATTTTTCTTTCGAAATGATGGAATATTTATATATTTTGCGGTTTATATCAATTTAAATCGTTTTCGAAATGTAAGAGGTGAAGAGAAATTTAAGGCACTCTGTACACGCTGGTGATGGACGAGCGGTCGTGATTATAGCGATCGGTGAGCAGAGAGGACACACGCATAGGCAGTTGCAGGTGCACAATCAGCAGGATCGGTGGCGGGACGCCAATTTGTCGCGTCGGCGTCGGCGTCGGCGAAAATAGAGCGCTCGCGTTCCGCCCGCGGCTGCGATTAAGCTCGCGCGAGCGCCGAGATGGGCGGAATTAGAGCGGCGTAGAATAAACAGTGGTATAATCGAGTAATGCGTTGCGATATGCACAAAAGGAACTTGTCGACCGGTTCGTTTAATCGGAACCGTCGCGATCGAGTTCCGACGCATTAATGCACTTGACTTCGCGCCGAGGTGAATGACCGCGGATACACGTAGTAAAGATAGACGTTTCTACAATAATCTTTTCTCTGTGCCACGCGGCACTTGGAATTAAATAATACCATGGTACACTGACGAAAGTATATACTTCCTTTCGTTCTCCGTATCTCATTTGAAGCACTGATAACGCAATTTCACTCGTTACCATAAGTTTTATCTTCAAATAGATGTTTACATAAAACTTTGTTTACTGAACTGAAAAATATCAGACGCTCGAAAAGATCGTCGGTTTTTTAGAGGCGATAATATATTGTTTTACTTTGCGACTTTTACGTCAGATTCCTTATCGTTTTTGATTACTCTAAGCCGTTCGCAGGAAACGCGATTGCTCCAGATTTTCGGAAAGACAGAATAAATATGCGAGTTGTGAAAAATATTCAGACAAGATTCGTTCGCGGAGGAATCGGCGAACAGAAATCACTCAAGGTCGATTCTCGAATATCGTGGAATCGCGCTTTGACCTCGCGATAAAACTTCCAGACATTTACAACTCGTGGTTATCTATTATACGCTCTGGAAAATACATCGCGACACACGATGTAAGATATCGGCAAAGTTTAAAGAGTTATTTTCACAATATTTATCTAAAGTGTCTGTTATCGCTGTGTTCCTGTATTATCGTGTCTTTAAGCGTCTGCTTTAGATGAATACTTTTTTATTATTGCACTTTGTAAGAATTTTATCTGAGATAACCCTTACTTATTCAAGTCTTTTATATAAAAAAAATTATAAAATGCTATTTTATTAATGAGCAGATGGAATGCATTTCTTTTAAGGATACAAAAACGCTTCGTGGATATAAATTTTGATGGAATTGATCATTTTAGATGCATCATATTTTGAATTCATTTACATTCCGCATTGATGCGACTAAAATCAATAGACAGAACGGATTAGTGAACAAGCGATTACTCATAATCCAGGGTCCAATAATTTATCCGCGAGTAAGACGCGCACGGGAAAGAGACGCGAGATGTTTGCAAACAGGTTTTGATCCGCAATGTCGTCGAGGCTGTTGCATAATGTCCGGACGCGACGTCAGCCCCCGCTGTGATCTATACCATCCGCCGATGTACACGTCATCGCGTGTAATTAAACGGAATTCATTGCATCCAGTATAACGTGATGTGCGGCGACCGATATTTCGGGGCAAACAACCCGGAACGAAACGGATTTTCTCTCCTCCTCCGTGGGAGTCTACGTGATTCGTACACTCGTTTCCCGGCTGGTGCATATAAAATTTGCATTACTGTTTACCACGGGCAAGTAATCCGCGCGTATTTGGCAAGTTAAATTTCTGAATGTTTCTCTCTCTCTCTCGATAAAACGCCGTCGCGCCGATAACTTTCTCCGTAATATATTCCCACAATTGTTTCATCGGAAGATGTTTTCTTTGATGACTTCTGAGGTATTTATTAGCTTCTCGATATCGCTCATTGATTTTATGCACAGGAATTTCTCTTTCTGTAACGGTATAATCAAATCGGAACGCGTAATGACGTATTGCGAACGCGATATACATATACACGTACAAAAGAGAATAACAACGTTCGTAATTGTATTATATATGACATTTACACATCGAACTATAAAATTAGAGTGGATTTTATTTATACGAAGAGATGTTTATTATATTATTACTCCGTGCACGCCCTCCAAGTCCAATATGGAGATTGAGAGAGCACCGCATGATAAAAATAGGTCAACGTAAGATAAGCGCGGGAGTAACATTCTCCGACCGGTCGGGGAGACATTTACATTTCAAATATTAATTCGTACGCCGTGCAAACACACACACATACATACACACACCTATCCAAACAGAACAGTTGTATCATGAAAGAGAGGCTGAGTGTGCAGAAGTCGCGTCTCGTGAAATTCGCTGAGCGTATTTGCTCGAGCGTGGCATAACAGAACTCTCGAGAAGTTGCCGATCGGGGAAGATAGGCGAAACGCCGCTGCGG
>NW_017296157.1:898153-943280 GCF_001594075.2 Trachymyrmex cornetzi | reverse complement strand
CGGAACGAATCTTTGTCGGTAATCGATCGGAACGATACTCGACGACCCTGAACCGGAACACGGGGAAAACGTTTGATGGGCGAGCAGCCGAGTGAAACACGGACCGACCGGTTCGACCGGGCGCGGTTAATTAGTCACCTTTCGTTTTCGTGCCGGCAGCTCTTTCGCTTGGCGTCGGCGGTGGTCTTAATGTCGGCCTGAAATCTTATTCCCGCGATCTCGTACACGCGAGTAAAGCGTACAACTTGGTCGGAAATAGAGAGCTAATGGCGCAACGCGCGTGAAAGAGGGGAGTGAAGATTCAAATGACCTTACGTAGAGAGATTTCTAGTAATCGTTTTCTAAATTCGTTCCGTTTGTGAGGTCGTATTTTATTCTTGTAAACGCAAAGAGCGGAAAATCGAGACAATTATGTAAGGTGATCTGGCAGTTTCACTGTTTTTGTGCTTGTGGATTTTTTTTCACTGAGGCAAAAACGCAGGATTTTCTTAGGCTATTTAAGTTTCAACCATTGTAATTTTGATCCCTGATCTGTCACGAAATATTTATCTTTACACAGAAATATCAAGTGTAAGTTCGCATCCATTGAGAAATGAGATTATGTTGTTTATGAGGATTTGTTCGATGATTAATTTGAATAATCACTCGAAAAATAGCATCATTATTTACGTGATATATTTGTACACAAACCTAATAATACGAGTGATATTTCGCAAACGAAAAATTATAAAGTAACATTTAAAAAAATGTAAAACATTTTTTACAAACAGTCAAGTATTCTCTGAAAAAGTGTTATGTCACGGATATTCTTTGGACTATCTTTTAAATTTTACATCAGGTAGGCGAACACATAAATCTCAGAAATTCTGACACATTCCAATACTACACAAAAAATAGTTCTTTTGTTATCCCGGATTTTCTACCTGCAACCTTGTGTCTTCATCCGTATATCACGGAGAAGAATTAGAAAATTATAGGTTAGCATAATAAAAATATAGGCAATGAAAACAGATAAAAAAAAAAGAAAGGAATGAAAAAATAAATAGACACGTTGTTCTCTTATCTTAAAAGTTACACAACTTTAAATAAAAAGGTGTGATGTTTGAATTAAAGAAAAGTAAAGATTAATCTATCAGTCATCAAAAGTGTACTAACTTTATTTAATTAATATTACTTAATATTTCACAGTTTGTCCGTCAAATAAAGCACTTTGTATCGCTCGTAATTTTCAAAAAGATCATAATAAACTTTCTACAAGAGTATATTTTAAGTATCGTTTTTGTAAATAAAAATGAGAGTCTTCTACAGAGAAAACATTTAAAGTTTTAAATTTACTATAAAAATAAAGGAATTATTAATTTAGAGTTAAGACATTTTTGTTTTTAATCAAAGTTTGAAGTTGTTTTATTTAGTTGATGATAAATATTAATTATTTATAATATTTCAACATTTAATCTAAGACACACACTACATTCTTTTTGCTGATATTAATTAATCAATCATTTTCTATTAAGTTAAAAAAGATTTCCCTTTTGTGGAAAATTAAAATTTTTAGTTGTACACTTTTGAAGTAAAAGAACGATATATACACAGACGGCAGTTATGCCTCTCCGAGGTCGTTCAAGGTCGAACTGGTGAGTCTCTCTCTAGCATTTGATAAATGATAATTGCTATTGTACCGTGGAGTAATCTCGGCGTTATCAGATTACGTCTGCATCTCGTCAATAGTAGTAATAGTCAGCTCGTAATTTACCATTTTTAAAAGTTTTATCATGATATCAAAATGATAACAGCGTGATTAATGGCGCGAAAATTATGCTGACGAATCACAAGGACATATATATATATATAAAATCCGCATGATTGGGTATAAGCTCTTTTCACAGAGTGTTTAGGCAAATTTCTCCTTTCATCTATATTTCTCGTAAGGTAAACGCTCAAGAGAGTTTCATGAAAACATTGACCACTACCAGGAACATCGTTTCACTGAAAGTCCAAAGTTCCGATTTAGTTTCATGTCGAACTTTACACAATACAACTACCCTCTGTTACCGAAAGAGCCAACAAAGTATAGACACTGTGGTGAATGCTCTCGTTCCGGAATGGCGGAACGCTCTTTCTGCAAATCATCCGAGTCGAGAATACGCTCGTCGAGAGAAACACGATTCTCTATCGCTACGAGTATTCACATATATATGATCGCGCATAACTTACAACTTTTCACTTTCTATTTATCTTCGTTTGGTAATTTCTTCTCGTTCTTTGCATTATATTACAAATCTCTCTACCGTACTATTTTACGACTTTGTTATGATAATCAACGTTATATAATCTTAAAGCATACTTTGAATAATTCGTCTGCTCTCTTTGTTGTTTTAATTATAACTTTCGAGCTTCGCGAAATCAAAATAGAATTCCATTCATTCTTTTTTCGCTCTGTTGCCATCCATCGGAAAAAGTAATACAACGATAGAGCGACGATCACGTTAGTTCGCAAAACACTGTTTCAATCCTCGTATCTCTCTGATATTCGAAAGCGCACGCGATATGCGATTACTTTATAGTCGTGTAAATATTCCCACACACAATCGTGCGTTCTTAAAAAACATCGGATTTATTTTCTTTCGTTGAGGGAAAACATTCCGTTTCCAGTCTCTCGTTGCATTAATTTTCACAAACGTTTACTGAACACGCGCGTTTCAGTATTATCACAATACATGATAGTGCCTGCATTTATGTGAGTTCGGAAACGCGAGAAAAATATTGAAAGTTCATCCTGATTCACTATAGGTACATTTCGTTTCACGCACGAAACGTTTGCGCATGAAATATCATTTTATCCCTCTTTAATGTTCGGTAAACAACAAGAATAAAATCGATACATCATGCGTGAAACGAAACGCACCTTAAAATCAATGTTAAAGGTTTGTCTTTGTTGTATGTAATTTGTTTTCAAGCAAGCTAAAGTCTGTTCTACAATGTGCTTTTTGTTCCATATTTCTTGCTTTTTGCTATTATTTACATCTTGCTTTTTATCCGATTTTTTATTTGATATCGCCCGAGATAAAAGTTAACGAACTTTGAAAGAAACAAGAAATATGTAGCAAGAAATACAATTGTCGATAAAATGGTTGCAAAGGAGAAAAAAATAAAAAAACAGGAAACAAAGAGCACATTGTAGAATAGGCTTAACTTGTTCAGGGTACGCTCACTTTCAAAATAAACACCTGTGTCAAAGACCGAATAATGGTTATTTCTACAGAGACACAGCTGTGAGTGAAAGGTATTGGTATTGCACAATGCCAAGGTTATTTGAGGTAGATTTAGGTTTTTAATTACTTGTTGTATATACACTACCTGAATATTCGTAACTAAAATATCCAGGTGACTAACCAATAACGAAAACAGTTTCTAGTTTGTGTGAAATCTGAGTGAGTGATGATATTATTTCGTCTTTGAATAGGTAAAGTCCTTTAAATATATATACCTGAAGACAGCATCTTGGGTATATATTTCTTTAAAATCTTGTCCTGGAGAAAATGAAAATAAAAGGTAGGACTCAGCGATTTTAATGCCTATATATCTACAAGTCTTAAAGTTTATTATTTTTACATTTCTCTATCTCATGTGGTTAGGTTTAGCCCGATGGTAATATAAAAATTGTACTTTTTTATCTACAGTTAACCTCTAAATGTTTTGTAGTGAATAATTTTTAATATTACTACTACAGTTATAATTCAGTAATTAACCATATTTGAAAAACACAATTTTTATATTATCATCAAGTTAGGTTAAATCTATAATAAACCACAAGTTAACCAGATAATGAAAAACCGAGCCGTAAGATCTGAATAACATAAATTTAATTACAACATAATATACTAGTATAAAAGATGTAATTACAAAATTAAAAAAAATTCGGGGCTTTCTCAACATCTCGCCTACTCTCTAAAATCATTAAAGTATAATCTAATTTTAAAGAGTGAAAAATCTCACTCTTAAAAATTGACAATTGTGTCATTTTTTTCAACACTGGCTCAGAGTTGTCACTCTTTGTCAACTCTTTAAAATTAGACGGATTAGACTCCAGTCTCTCTCTCCGAACATTTTAGAGCGTACCAACTTGCATATCTTTGAACCTACTTAAAAATTTAAAACAATCTTCAGAATATTTTAATTCGTGCTTTTAATATTTATTGTTTAAAATTACAAATATTCCTAAGTAAATATCGACTCCGAATTCCGAAAAACTTCCAAAGAATCTATCGTTGAATTTAAGATCGGATACGATATGCTGAACAGTCGTTGCGGTCAGTTTTCCTTCTCGGTTTACAACTCGCGTCTCACCAAGTCTCTGTCTCTCTCCTCTCCTCCCTTCCCTCCCCTCCTTCTCTCCCCCGTTTCTCTTGAGAGCCAGCGCTGAATCACAACCGCAAATATCCTCCTCTCCGGTAACTTGCTCCACCGGCTCTCCCGGCTCTTCGAGCTCCCACGAAGACGGGCGCCGAGGAAAAACGACGGAGGACGAACCGGCCGCCGAGAAAAGAGAGCAGCGGTAAAAGAGACGGTGCAACGCGCGTTTGGCCACGGCGGAGGTGGAGAGAAACAGTTCCTCACCATATAGTTTGCAATGGCGATGCTGCGCTCCGCCGAGGCCACGATCTAGGTCAATAGAGAGCTCGGGTTTCTCTCTTCTCGGCGACGATTCAGCGCGCTCTGTATTGGGATCGCAGACTGCAAATTGTGTCTACACAGGCCATCCGCATATCTTCTGAGCGGTGCTGAGCCAGTCGTGATATATTTGTTATGACTGTTACAACTCAAAATCATATCCTATCATAAAGATCGTTAAAGACGATAATTGTTATTTAATCGTATCGTTAAAAAATTACAGAGATTTTATATTGTTTTTATTTCTATACAAAAAAAATGTTAATTTATTAATGAATATTTTTAATTTATTGTAATTCTTTTTTTAGATCAACAATAATGATTATCTTCGATATAAATATACATGTACTTGTGCAACATAGTTAAATAGCATGTAGGCGTAGGTTGAAAAGAAATCCTAGTCATTATATATAATATGAGCTACATAAATTATGCGTCATCTAAATAGATTTGCATAGAGAGAATTTAAATTTTAATGTACATAGCGTTACAAATAATTAGCATGCATTAGCATACTAAACTGAGCTGCTTTGAAATAGCATACCAAAAATATAAATTAAGTACATATTTTAACGATGATCAAACAAACAAAGAAGTTCGTATATCACGATCTGTATGAAAACAAAGTAGAATTTTAACTAAGCTATATCATAAATATGAAAGATGCAAGCTATGAGATTTAAAAATATTCATTTTAAATAATGAAACAAATACGTGCGTATTCTTTAATTTTCAAAAAAAAACGTCTTACGTTAAAATATATATTATATTAAAATGTTTTTAAAATATTTTATGTAGAAAAATAATATTCAATGAATCTTATTCGTGTTAATTTCAAGGATCATCGATACGTGTCAGTATGTGTTTGATAACGCGTTGGATTATTCTCGATTGTTCAAAGTGCGTGTTCAAACTTCGCAAGGGTACAACGGGCAGCGATCATTAAAAAAAAATGCTCATTGCGCAATTACAGCCGCACGGTTAAAGACTGATACATGTACATAAATAAATAGCGGATTCACCGTGATATGCAAAACCTGTCATGATAGAGGAAGTTGTTTGCGGTAGATAAAAAACGACCAGACAGTACTGATTCAACTGCTTCTAATAGTTCCTGCAGTAATAAACGTATTTGAAAAACACGATCTTCTCCACTGCAAACCGAGAAGTTAATGCTAATAAACGTACATGAAGAAACGTTTACGTATTTCTCAATCGTTTGATATTTATTAATGTAAATAACAGCGATTGAGGGAGGAGGTTGTTATTGTGCGAAAGCAAAAATGTAACGATTCGAACAGCCGTTCGCTTTAATCACATTTAATTACCTATACGTCACATTACACGTGGGACAGCTACGCAAGTTGGAGCATGTCGCGCGATCGTGCGATTAACCGCTTTTAATTTCCTTATAATCTCGATGCAATCCGATAATTACATTCCACGCTGCTTCCGTAGCGCGTGTTAATTCATTCTCGTTATCGAGCGCGTGACTTCAGTCTGAAGGTCGATGTATCGTGTTGAAGTATCTCGAGTGAAGTGATTACGTATACTCTGTGTCCTTAGTCTCTTTCTTTTTCTTTTTATTTTTTCGCTGTAAGTACTTGCATTCCGCATTTACTCTTTCTCGGAAAAATCTGCAATGTTGAAGCGGCTGTTCACAACTTTATCTTATCGGTTATACGCAGCATACGTTATCAACGACGACAGTCCGACCGTATCGTTATCACCGTGCGTTTGTCACCGCCCTCTTCGCGTCTCTCTCTCTCTCTCTCACTCTTTCTCTGTATTTCCTCCGCCCTTTGCGTTGCATCTGCAAATGTCGCTGCTATCGGTGAATGAAATTGCGGAAACAGCCAAGAAATCGCGCCGATTGCAATGCGTTTATAAGCATTCTAGAAGCATTCAGTTAGAAAATTCAATCTATTAAGATCTTTTCTCCGTCTATTAAGAAATTTGATAAAATTTATATACGATAATTATACGATAAAATATATCTTATATCATCAATGTAGAAATGAAGAACTATGTCCACAATCTCGAGAACGTATAAGGAATTAACACGTCAGCTGATGTTGAGTTTACACTCAAATACAATCGTCGTTCATCGATCACTGATCGATCGTTCCATCCAATTAAGAGTGATCATTGTGACTACATGCCGTAAACGTGATAAATATCTGCGTCTAAACCAGTGGCGTGACATTGCGTGACTCACCCACAGTGTGCAACGTTCGCTTTGTCTCTGTCAATTGACCGGAGATAAAATACGATATGAGTTTGTTATTTTTGTATTTTCAAAGAACTCGCTGTTTTTGAATATTTTATACATCTCTATTTGCGTCAGTTTCAAGATAACATGACAAATCGCGAGACATAGATATTCGTAGCCGACATTTTCCCACTAAGCTGACGTTTTCGTTCCGCTGATTTATTAGAATAACTTTAAGTTATCTTTCGAAAATAATTTTACACAAATCCTTTTATTAAATACATTGTGACGATGATTGATTGTTTACATCTACAATTGCCATATCAAAATTTTCAAAACCACAATCTACAATAAAAAATTCCGCTTGCAACTTCGCGGACACATATAAAAATGCGTGCAGATTAGTAAAATTGGTCACAACAATTAACGAATAATTATTTCACATCTAATTGTATTATAAATTGACCAATCAAAGTCAATTATCTTCCTCACATTTAACTATGATTGATCAGTTTCTTACAGCTTAAATTTTACTACATCTATTGTAAATCAGGACTAACACAGAATAGCGGAGAGGAGTCAAAGTAAAATATTTAGAAGATTCCCTGAAAATCCCGGAAGCCCGAAAAAGAAGACGGTGTTCAGGGAAAAGAGGACAGATGGCAATTATCTGCATCATGGATTCTCACAATCACGTCAATAATCGTGCAGCCAACGTTCGGACTAAAGAAAATCAGTTCTGCTGTATACGTTTATTAAATTGCCTCGCTCGGTATTGATTAACTGGCGGTTTTCCCGGCCTCGGACAAAGGAATCGTGCAATTTACAACGTAGCCAAAACGGCGGCTGCGAGTTAACATTGGATCGCGCGGAATTCGTGGAAGAAGATGGAAGAGGATACGCTCCTCGGAGTTGGCTCCGGTCCCAGCTGGCTCCGGACGTGTAAACGGGGGCGAAGTAATCTCGCACTCGGGATATCGTTCGCGAGAGCGGGAGAAAGGGGCATTTATTATCCGCTCCGACGGTGTGTCTCCTTAATCATTTTCACCCCACTTCGATCGAACTCGTATATACTATGTGCTTTAGGTAAACAAATTTGTGCAATCCGGAAAATGTTTCCGATCTCTCTTTAATGCCTTTTCATGATCGTTAATAGAAGGTTATATTAGATAACTATCATTTATTTTCTACGATATTGCATTTTAAAATTTAAAGTAGTAGCTTAATAAATTTTGATTCATTCGTAGAGACGCTATTAGCCCTACTTATGTCATTCTATCTTCGTTGTTTATTAGACATAATAGAATGACACAAATAGTGCTAATAGCGTCTCCCCGAATGCACTTATAATAATTTAACGAATTTAATGTAAAGTAATATTTTAATACATTAAATCATTAAACTTCTCGATTAAAGTAACACAATTAACAGAATTACGGAAAGTTGAATAATAATAGTATCTCATCTTTGAAAGGTCGATGTAACTTCTACACGTCGTAGTTACAACAGCGTCTATAATTTTTGCTTTTATCAATCACTCGACATGCTAATAAAAAGATATTCATTTGCGTAGAAATCTCATTTTACGTGCCAAAACAGCTGCGTACGCGAACAAAACCGTGACGCAATCGACGAATGTAAAATTCATGAAAATCATCAATATTAATATGTAAAGTAAATGCTCCTTAATTTGCTAATCTTTACTCTCGTAATATTTGTACTGTTTGTGGTTTGTAGATAGCGAGTGATATTTCAAATGTTTAGTGCAATCAACTGCATGTTTACGTCACTCACGTCCCTGAAAGCAAACGATCTGTAAATCCCGCGCGTGAATTCTTTCGTCGTGGAATTATTTTTGACGGACACTTTCGTTATTCGGGTCACAGCCTCTGTGAAAACTCGCGCCGGTTTGATGTGAAGAGAGGAAGCCACATCGGCTTATCGACGACCTCGGGTTCATCTTGTGAAAGATCGTTTACCCTCGAGAACGAGAAACGACTTGTTAGCGAGAAGTGCGGCTTTATCCGCGAGAGACTTATCGATTTTTATTTTAAATTCTGTCCCGCACGCAGTTTATTTCGGAACGTGCGCGCGATAATCGCTATTTTGAGAACTGCGATATACGTACATCGACGTATTCGTGCTACGGTCAACAAGAATATACGAAGGGAATCGCCACGTGAATCTAATGAAATTCTCCAATTAGAAACGCCAAATTTTTCTCCCCTAATATTATATGTTTTTTGTATAGTTACATTAATTTTATATTAGATAATATAATTTTATTAGATTTAATTTGATAGTAAATTTAATTCGATGATAAGATAAGTCGTCTCACTTAACTCTGCACTTTCGAAAACTTAGAATTTAGAAAGTTATCAAAAATTTTTTTCTCTCATACGACCTTTAAAACTTTTGTGAAGATACATTGAGGCACAATTCTAAAAGGAACGTTCATCAACCCAGTGACCTTTCTTTTTCGACTGTTCTGCAGTGTAGGTCTCGTCTATTTCGGCCGAGTATATCTTCGTGTGTGGTTCTTATGCAAGTGATCTTGTGGCCAAATAATCCGCGAAAGTAATAAAGAATTTACACATCGTCTCCGTTGGAAATGAGTCTTAATTTGCGGACATTCTGCTTGCCAAATGTCTCATTTGCATACAATGTAAATGATATAATTTTTGACATTTTGAAAATAACCTGCAATAATTCTGTACGATTCGCGTATAAAACTCGTATATATAGCTAATTGATTTCAAAAATATCGTCAAGAGTTTTATAAACTCGTGCACGGTATTTTCGCGTATGGTAATTGTTTGATAAAATAAGCAAATTAGCATTTAAGCGTTTTATATAATTATTTTAATAATTCTAGAATAAATTTATTTTCTATATTTAGCTAAATTTTTAGATACGACAGAAAAATCATTCTTTCCAAAAATTACTCTGTGTACATTCATTGTTTTATTACGCTAAGCGCAGATAATACAGTCTTTAATAATTGATCTTTGACGTATGTGCGTGACTAAAGTGATACAATGTTTACTTAGTAATGACATTATTAGCTATTTTTTTACGCAACTGTCTGTAGAATATCCTGTTTGTGTAGTAAGATTATCATTTCACAACAGAGTGAATCTTTTTTTTTCTTGAACCGATAAGTAATTCTGTCGGTCGTGAGAATTCTCTCGTGCGATTTACCGAATGAGACTGTCCTACTTGCACAATCACTTTTCTGCGCATCTTTATCGCTGACGTTTCTCTAACATGTAGTGATTCAATCTGATTTACGCGCTACAAATTCTCAGTAAATTCCTTTTGGTATCGTAAACAATTCAAATGAAAGCTTACTTTCCGCATTGGTAAAGAGAATAACAGGCAGAGATAAACATTCATACACAACGAGCTATACCTGTCTCGACTGCTCGGCCAGCCGGTTAGCCAGCTAACTAATTAATTTTCCTGCGCGTTTCCATACGCGGAAAAAAAATCATCGCCTCGTTACCCCCGTCTATTCAGACCGTTGCAATTTCTCGTGTAACGCATTCCGTTCTACGACTGGACCATCGGCAGTGCATGTTTACGGAAATCTCAGCGGGGCGGCGCGGGCGGGTGATAAGGGGGTGGATCGCGCGAATGAAAGACTAGGTTTATTCGCAATCGCCCCGGGAAGACAAAAGGCAAGAATCGCGGATCTAAATCCACGCGAGTTATAATTGGTGATTTGTTTATTGAAACGCGATATAGCAAACGTGGCGATCGATGTGGAGGAGGAAGGAACGCGTTCGCGAAAAGTGGAAAATTACAGAAATACCTTTCAGCACGGAAAATACGATTTTACTGAAGTATCTAAAGTATTTTAGGTAGATACAGATCTGAAAATAATTTTGTTGGACTATCAAATAACTCTATATAGGATGTTCAAACTGGTTGCTATGTCAACATTGCTTACGCTTGAAATTCTTACAAAATTATTTTCAGGTCTATGTCTAGCTGAATCTTTACTTACTTCAGCAAAATCGTCCTTTCCGCGTGACTGTAAGTTTATCAGTTAATCGCAATTTACGTCCATTAACGTCATGATGTTTTTTTTCTCTTACGGTGACAACGAGCGCGATAATCGGCGAAAATTTTGTTCGTATTTGGGTTATCGGGCCTTACGACATTCGCCGCTCCACTAGGATAACACAGTTATTGGATTTCGATAATGCAGTGCTCTTTCTCTCTCTTTCTGTTCGTCATAAATACGATGATCCACGTGTTGCAATACAGCTCGATAACAAGCGTAACGAATTTACGCTTATTTACGCGTTTGTTTAATCCTTCACATATGTTATATAACTAACAAGATTTATTTCCAATTTCTCATACATTTTTTTACAACCGAAATGTAATAAATTCCGTCTCTCGTGAACAATTATTTTAATAAATATTAAAAAATAAATATTCATATTTTTTCGTTTTTAAATAATAACATATTTCGATAACGTTCAATTTCCAATATTATAATATTTATTTTGGAAATATTAAAAGTATTATAAATATTTTTTATTTAGAGATATATTAAATGTTTTTCTTTTATTAATAAGCCGTTCCATTCTCAATCACTTTCGAACACATCATGACTTGCAATTCTCAGATTATAACCATTAGACTGGCTGACTTCCTTCTTAAAGCGAGCGTCTGAAAACCGTGTGTAAGAAGCAACGTCTACAACGTCGTTCCAGCGAAATTCTATCTCTCGATTTACGACACTCATTCCCCGGGAGAGTTACATCGGCGAGGCGAACGATTTTTTTTCTTTTTTTTTTACCGATTTTTACCTAGGCTCCGGCATTAGTGCGTCGGAGGAATTGGCTTCCCGGAAGCCATGCTCGTTCCGCGCGGTTTCGTAAAGCCGACTGACTTAGAAGCGTGATCCGACTATTTTTAAAGCCCCGACCCCTCGTGTCGCCTCCGCCTACCGTCGTCGACTGCCAGAGCGAGTGCGAGTAAGCTCGCCTGTAATTTCCGTCATGTAATTTCCGAAGGAGTTCGGTAACCTGGCCGGCAGTTTGTCGTTCCCTTGATCTTTACTCGCGCCGCGGGTGATTTACCGCCTCACCGTCGCCTGTGTTTTCTCACCGCTAATTATATTTCAAGTGGCGAGAAGAATATGTATATATTGCGGGGGAGAATATCCATCTCTCTTCTCCGTCTATGTTTTTAAAATTTTCATTTTTGGTAAGGCACGTTGATTTTGTTATTTATTTCAAAATTATCGAAAACGAGAACGTAATTATTTTTCCACAAATTTTTAAATATTTAAATATCTCTGTGAATAAATCACTAATTGATGATATTCGATTTTTAAACAGTTTTTATATGTATTTATTTTAGAAATGTTGAAAGCTAATTAATATATGAAATGCTTATTTTCGACGATTATTCTTCACTGATTTATTGTCTTCTAAAAATTTTCATTGAAGAGAAGATTACAGTTTATAATGAGCTCTTGTTTATTCACAATTTACGATAACCTATTTGCATCGCAAGTTCCACAAATACCGTAATTTTATTATAAAATGAAGGTATTCTTGTTTTAAGGGCGATTATTTTGCTGGCTTATTATGCTCTATAAATTTAATTGAAACGTGGTTACTGTTAATAAAAGTGGTTTATTTATTTGCGAAAATCTCTTTTGATTGCATATTCCAGAAATATCGCAATTTTATATAATTTAGAAAATAAAGATTTACTGTTTTATTATAGACGATTTCCTGACTTTTTAAATTATTTTTTATTTTCGTTACAGAATACTACAATAAATAAATTTACAATTTGTAAAAACTCTTTTTCCAAGTTTTTATAATGTTTTAAAAATGTATGACTGCATTTCATTATACGTTGTATGATTTGTAGGATATGCATCATTATACTGAAATATGGACCCTTTTTTGTTCGAGTTTCTCTTCGAGTCTATATTTTATCAAGCGTCACCTTTATTAACAGACAAAAATAGCGGATGGTTCACTGTGTTAACCCTTAAGCGTCTAAGATTGATCTTCTTTTTAAGAATGTCCGATTCGGCCTTGCAAGGACGTTTCAAATTTAAAATTTTACTGCGCTTCAGTCTTATTAAAACTCGAAGCCTTGAATCTGTCATCTTGAGGTCATGGACATTTCTGAACCATACCGCTTTCAGCAGTGATATTCTACAAATAAGAACGCAGAATGTGATAAGTATGATAATCTAATCTAACATGTACAGTGAGTACAAAAAATATTTGTACAGGAAAATTTTTTATAAAAAACTTATATTTGTAGAAAATAAATATTAATTAACGCTTTAAACAATAAACACGTTCTGGCCTAATATAAACAAAAGAGCTTCTTTTATAATCCTGATTGAGAAGCTAAATTTCTCGCTAGTGTACAAATATTTTTTATGTATTCGAATAATACAATTTTTCATTTTTATTTTTTAAAATAATATTACATTTTTATTACACATTTTTTTAGATTAAATAATTTTGAGATATATAGTCCATTTTATTTTCTTTTTCTAAATAAATTGCTAATTATTATTTGTTTTTTTAAAAAATATATCTTTCCTGTACGAATACTTTCTGTATTCATTGTATTATAAACCGTGGCGCACATGCCAATATTTTACATTCTTTCAAAACAAGTGTCGAGATAAAACTTTCCATCTCCCCTGTAATATGATTACGAGAACTTTTAATCTATCAAACATCTTTATTCGCGCAAATAACGATAGCAGGTTAATTGGATTCCATTTACTTCGGATAACCGGAGGCTATAGACCTTTCTGTATTAATTTGTGTTTCTCTTCTTAATCGAAATATCGACGAATGCACTGAATGCGGAACACAGAAGTTCTCAGCAGGCACGCGGCACCGATTATACGATTTGAATTCCCCCTTTGCCATCGTGCCATTATTCTGGTTGTCCCGAAAAGCACCCTCGGATCGATCGACCATATCAACCCCTCGGAAACCGCCCTCGCGCGAGCGTTCGACCTTTCGTGCCTGGGTTTCCCCTCACGGATTTATTGATCGCCCCTTTCCCCCCCCCCTCCCTCTCTCAGCTTTCCGCTTCGATGCGAGCGACGTGTTCCGTACATACGGACGCATAGATCCCTCCCTCTTGGTCTTCGTAATATAAACGCTGTCGTTCATTTCCCGGCCTTTCTTCTGTACACCGTGCCGTTCGAACGATCGTAAAACATTATTTCCCGACGTGAAACTTCCTCGGACCCGGATTAAATCGACGGAGAATCCTCTCTTTCTCTCTCGTCTCTCGACTCTAGGTAGGCTGCGTAAATAATTTTCGAGCGAGCCAGCTGCGGCAATTTACAAGGGGCATTCACCGCGTAGTATAGTCATTATTTCATGCGCGCAGTTCTTACTACACAATTGTAAACAATAAGAAATACACGTTTCGCTTTTCAGAAACGTTTTAAACTTGGCAAAATTCAGTCTTAATCTTTAATGCAATAGCCTGAGAGATTATATCTTTTACTCATCAAAAGTGCTTCTATAAGTATAAAGAGTTGTAATATATTTTCTCTACTAATAACTTTAATTTTATATATAATTCTTCCGTTAGTAATACGGGTCTTCGAGCAGAGTTTTTTTTTTATTGTTCCGAATTATATAAAAATCTGAAAAGATTCTTATTTACTTGTTAAAGCTTTAACAACGAGATTATTTTACTATTATAAAACTCGGATTATATTTTACTTATCTCTACTTTTTACAGATTTAAATTTAGCTACCCAAATTTGTAATCAAAATATCGATGATGCCTTTATTCCAATTGCCTGCAGAGCATTTAGTTTGCATAGAACAGTTTAATATTCTGAAATTAGGTCAGACATTAATCGTCATACATCGTCAAATTCACGATACGAATTATTAAAGATTAATGAATGAATATCCCATAATCTAAGCTAAGATTTATTATCGAAAATGATAATAGAGTGATCCAATACAAAGAGAGTAGAAACACTCGAGTATTTTACGACAGTTTCTCAGAAAGAAGGTCTCCCTCTCTATCAGGGAAATCTCAAGATCGTCGTTGGTGTTAAATCGACGGCGAAGGATTTTTATGCGCCAGCAGCTGCTCTCTTCTAAATTCGACGCCGAGGCCGCCCGCCGACTTTGTTCGCGATTCGCGAATGTTGCAACGCGCCTTACGATCGCCATACGATCTACACGTCACGTTGTAATATTCACACCGAGCAGTCTCGTGTTCTCGTTCGAATACTCCGGCCGAAAATAGAGCGCGGCGGGCCTCGCTTTCTGCACGAGCAATTTTGCAGACGTCGAGCACGCGTCGAAGCTTGACCGGCTGATTTCGCGTATAGACTCCGTCTGCATCTCGCATGGAATGAGGATTCCAGTTTGGTGACTCGTGTCGCGACTGACACGCGCGTTCGGCACTGAAACTCTGAGAAATTTGTATAAAGACGTAGACGTGATGTTAATTCGAGCTGTATTCTTGGGAATACGAGCGATTAAGCGATCAAGAGATGGATATTATATAAATGATACTGACTGATGATAAAGGGGTCGTGTAATTTCCGGGTGTCACATCTTATCGAAGTTTATAGATCGGGTAAAATAACGCATGTTAATGTATGTTTCATATTTATTCTTCGAGATTATCTCTGGGAAAAAAATGGTGTTCAAGAAACTAGTAGTGACGTAACGAAATGCATGAGTAATCGCAGAATAGTAAGTAGGAAAAATGACGCGAAGTCAAGGGTTAAGAGTAATGTTGCGTAATATCTAGCTTTGAGATGACAATGGGAAATGCCCGTCCCGCTTGTGAGACATTGCAATTCGGCGTTTTGCCATTCGCTCGTGTCGCGAACGACAGTCAAATATAGAACCACTTATCGGTGTCGACGTAAATATATGTCGAAACGTTATTCGCGACGGGTATTAACACGAGGCAGTAGCCAGCAGGTGCTCGCATTTCGGCGAGCAGGAAGGGGAGCCGAGAGGGGAAATAGTTATAAGGTTAGTGATATTTACTGGGAGAGCAATCTCTCCCCCATGGGTTTCTCTATAGACTGCCGTAATCGCGGCCGACAGTTCGCGGAACTAGTTTCGCAAATGCGTCGCGCATTTGACACAGTTCATTCAGTGTGGCAGCCGGTCGGCGAAACAAAAATTTCGCTCTCATTAACTCGGAATCTGTTGCCTCCCCTGAACGGGTCAGTCGGTAATTTTTTATTTAGAAGAAGCGAAGCATCAAGGATGCCTAAATTGCTTGGATGTTTGTACGTATTTAGATCTGTTTTCTGTAGCTGAATTAGTATACATTTTAAAACTTAAAGTGGGATGTATGTTTGATATTTAGCGAAAGCGAGAGAGTTCTAGTGCAGTCTAATAAATAAAAACAGATTTTATTCGTTTTTCGTGATCTGTCTGAGAGGACGGTTTTGCTGAAGTAAAAATTTAGGTAGGTTTGAAAATAATTTTGTTAGATCATCCAAAATTACGTGGTGTGGCAAAAAGTTTGATGAATGTTATATAAGAAAATAAACACCACTTAATGTATGTATAAATGACTTTTATTGTTCTTCAAAATAATCCCTCCGTAGAGACAAATGTCATACGATTCTAATTCAAAACGATTCTTGAATCAGCATTGCATTACCATTTTAAATTACTTGCGCTTTCCTTCTTAATTCTCTCTCGATCTTGCTCTTGCAGACCTTTTTTGTTTCTTAAATAAAGAAGACGCTGAAAGGGACTTGATTTACAAACATTTTAGACATTCAGAACCGTGTGACGACAAGACTTCAGGGGATATCCAAAGATTTTTCTCACAAATTTTTTACAAAGTTTTGGCAAGCTATACGAATGTTGTGAATTATTTATAAAGATTATTTTGAAGGACAATAAAAGTTCATTTTTATGTTAATTAAGTAGTATTTACTTTCTCATATATTCACCAAACTTTATTGCCACGCCATACATGTAGGCCATTCAAACTGGTTCCTAGAATGTCAAAACTTCTTGGAATATGGCTTGTTATGCTTGAGATTCCTACATTATTATTTTAATGGTCCAATAACATTATTTTTATCCATATTAAGCTAAATTCTAAGATATACTTTAGCAAAGTCGTTCTTTCTACGTGTATCTTTTTTCCGTATTTTCTCTATTTTCTTTTCTATTTGTTTCTGCGAACAATATAATACCTAGAAATTTACTGTACATCGCATACATCTTATGTATTTTGCTCTTTATTTTTAGCCATCTCTCTACGATTTTACAATTTTTCCTCGTATACTCAAAGAGGTAGCTCAGAATGAATAAACCTGTTTATTTCCTCGTTGGCGCGCCGCGACGGGTCGCCTTCGTTGAAATTACAATCGTGCAAATGTCATCGTACTTTCGTATGCGTCTCATTTCTGGGTTATGCGTGCCAATAAGACAACGAAAATGAAAGTTGCGCGGACGTTAATCATTTCAGCACGAAAAAGTTTGCGGGACCAGGAAGACGAAATAAATTTTTGCTTCCATCTGTGACTGCTGCTAAACGTCGTTCGTTCGTTTATCGAAAAAATTTAACGCTCAAGCTAATATTTGATATCGGTACTGATAGAAATCAGTATATTTGATATCACTATTGGTATAAAGTCACTTACTATGATATGAAGTTATTTTTGAAAGCATCACGTATTCCATTAACGTATCCGTGTAGATTTCAATCTAAAGGCGAACGGGGAGCCATAATCAAACTGCAGTGTCTTCCACGAGCGTCATTACTCAAATACACTTTCTCCAGCTATATCATAACCGAGGCTAATGATCCAGAAACGGATAGATCATCTTTGGCCAAGGCCGCTCGCTTTTCGTTACTCAATCACCAGGCTTTCCCCGAGAACTCTCGACCGCGCGATTATTTTACGGTGCGACCGTTGTGATTTACGATCCTCTCAAGTCGACGTAATGCAAATGCGTGATAAATCACCGGCGAGCGATCGTGTATTGTTCCCACGAGCGTGAACGGCTCGCGAGACGCCGCGTCTACGTGGTCATTTCTGCGTCACCCGATAGACGTTGCTGTTGCACCGAGGCGTATCTCTCTTGGCATGATATACCCAGGCTATCTAAATGATGCATTGGCCGTGCACACGTATATACGCACGAGGAAAGTACACTTGTGGTTGTGTGCAATGTGCACACGCGTGAAACTCGTTCCGTCTCGATCGCGCTCCCCGCTTTTTCCTCCCGTCCGCGCTCATATCTTTCTTTTTTTTTCTTTCTCTCTCCTTCGCATTCGTCAGTTTCCGTCTGCGTGGAATTACGTCACGTAGAAATCACGGTAATCACGCGGCGGGTGCAGAAAGCGTAGGAATGCAAGCGTTAATTTGCCGCGCGATACGATATAAAGCAATATACGGCGCAACGGGACGCATCGCGACGGAGCGGAGGACGACTAACGAGTTTTTTTCCGCGAGTGCGAGTATGGTTTTGTACGGTCCCCTCTCGTCCTGGAAATGAAATGACAGGCGCCTGTCCCATTCTTCGAGAGTACCCCTGCTTCTTCTTCCCACCGTGTTTTTCAATGTATCGTCCCTATACAACTCCTCGAACACGTTTTAGAGAAACTGATTCTATAGAGACCGAGATTCCAAGCAAGATATCAAAGTCGAACGTACATGCCATTTTATAAGACAGAAAAGTTAGAAAAGGAATTTTCGAATAACCGCTGACCAAGAAAGACATTAGAATTTTATTGCCGCGTCAAGATTTTAAATCAGGGACTTTTACAATTCTCCTTTTACGTCAGCTTTATGATCGTCCCGAAATTCAGGTAACGTTCCGCTGGATTTGTGGTGGAGAACGCTTACCACACAACCTGTCTTCGTTAATGGGTACAAGAAGTAGGTCACCACGTCGCTCCGGGGATCGACTGATCCTCCGGCGAAAGACTTATTTTTCCGGACGATCGTTATTGCGGCTGATTGAGCGTTCGTGATTCCATATTCATTGCCGTGCTCCATTACCTTGGTGCATAAGATCTGCGACCGGCTGACCTCGGTCTATACGAAAAATCATTTATCTCCGACGATGGAAAATCTAATAATGCCGATTGAGTCGCGAGCGTGCGCTTATCAGCCGTAATCGTATCGTGAGCAATCGAAATCATTCCTCGTCGTATTATGTAACGCGAAATCCCCGCCAGTTTGCCTTCGTACACGTAAAAAAATATTATTCCTTGAAAAGTGATTACTCAATTTATTTCCTTTCTATTAAGTAACGGTTATTTTTAATAAATAAAAAAAAAAGAATATTTTCTATATAATATAATTTTAAAATATATTAAATTTTAGAAAGACTCATTTTTTGTACTCAAAGCAAGAATTAATTTTCTTTTAATGAATTTTTGTGTGTGTATTGAACTAGTTTTTCACCTGTTATTGTCTTATTCATATAGTATATCAGCCACACGCTCGAAATGGCCAACAAAGGATCGACAATCGTCTCGATGAAGGTCGTGAGCTCTATTTTTACGTACCCGTTGAATTTACCTAACAAATTGTCTAGCGCTTTATACAACTCCACGTGTACAGACGTCGCTTGTTTCTTCGCTTAAATTTACATCACGAGACAAAAGTTTATACCCGTGCATATGCACACGCTGTTATGCTACTTTCTGCGCGTCTCTTTGCCAAGTATCTTCGATTATGTTGAAGACCAGTAAGCCTTTGGAGATTTTTATAGCGCTGTTTAATTAAATTATATAAAGAAATGTTTCGATTTATTTATTAACTGTATTCTGTTTGAAATTATATACATAGAAAAATCAATAAGTTGTTCTATGTGTCAGTAAAGTAAATTAAAAAAGAAAATTAAAAATCGGGCTCTTGAGATAAAACTTAAACGATAGAAGAAAATACGGGCAATTAAGAGCCTAACCTCGCAGTAATTAGAGCGATTATATAAACATATATTTCTCAGTACTACATATGTATATCAAAAATACCGAACGTTTCGGCTTAATTCAAGTAAATTAATTTTTAACAAAAAAAACTATATCACATCTATTGCTCCTTTCTGGCTACTTTTTTAAATTTGGATTTGCAAAAAAAAGTGATATGATATACATATATATATATATCTTGTTTGATTAATAAGTTTTTATTCGATTGAATATCTAGCATTATCACGGTCAATGGCGAAACCAGGTTAGGCATGCCCGACCATCATTCTAGATCACGTTCGTAGTTCGTACGTATCCGTCATGCTCGAAATATATTGCGAAACGCGGCACGAAACGATTTAGTGATCGTGGAGGGAAAATTAACGCTGGCTTCCTTCTCGAATGCGTTCACCTCGCACGATAAAATAAAGAAGCATAAAATAAACAAGGACAGAGGTATCGAAGGAATACCGGGACCGAGACCGGGACTAGCAAACATTCTTCGGAACTGTGCTTGTTTCAGAATCGCGAAGTCATAAAACGCCGCGCGACGGAGAATGAGTAACGAAGTATTTATTTCCGAATATATACGAAACACCTCGCGTTACGGCAGGCGAGAATACAGAATGTTATTTTAATCGGCGGAGTGAATTGCTGAAACAAGCGGAGCGGTAAGTCACGCGAAAGTATACGTATTACACACTATATAATGAAATTATATTGTAAAACCACCGTGACACGAAGAAAACCATCGACTTTGATCATTGCGCTCAATTAGAGAATGATGTTTAACAATTATATAAGTGAAATTTAGACCGAGAAAAATAAGTCAAATGAAAGAAAGAATTCTACTTTTTGCTCAAAGCGACTCTTAATTTTTAATAAGAATTCTATTAAATTCTTTGCGATTTTTACCACACAGATTGGTTCTTGACCGCATTAGAATTTGGTTCAAAGATCCAAGAGATCGAAGGCGGCACGCGAGAAATTCTCGTCTTGTAAAATTCATGAGACCCTCATAGATTCTATCAACAACATAATCGAGCCGGTTTGCCAAAGGCGGGAGTTGAAATATCGGCATTAGTTACCCACTGTAATCGATAAACAGCGATACGCGGCGATTATATTTCTTCGTTTCCCCGATTGATCTCTCTGTGGTCGATGATTAATCCCGTAATCGAATGCCATTGCGTTAAAGCGCGACGCGGCAACACACGTTGCGATTTACGCAACCGTATATTTATTATTCAAATTACGATCTTGCGCCAAGGTGATTCGCTGTCGATTCGTTTCGTGCGTAGTCCTTGAGATTCCTCGAGCGACAAGCGGGTTAACAATGGGAGTTGTGGTGGTGTCGTGTCGTTACGCTTTAAATATACATCTGGCGGTCCCGTCACGCTCGTAAATATTCCTCGCGATCTGATCAATGATCGCTTCCACGAAACTCGGCGAAATTCCTGTTTTTCCAATACGTTGTACGGGGAATAATCCTCACCGATGTAAACATCGCGCAAAAACGCGATTTATTTTGACTGAGCTACGCAAAAAAAAAGTATCGGAGTCGTTGTTATTTGTTCGCTCGATAACGCTCGAGACTTTCGCTATCGCTCGGAATACAAACCAGTTGACTTTAGGTCACGATTTCTTAACACTTTCGCGTAGGAATAATATACTCGCCACGCGCGCGCATATCTATGCTAACAGTGCTATTTTCTCCATTTTACGCATAATTTACGAGCTTATGCAAATCATCAATATTATTCATTAATCCTCGAAGAGAGGGACAAAGTCAGCTTTCAAGTTACGTCCGTTATTTTCAGGATATTTTCAAACTAACCAGATTTTAGAAATTGAAAAAATTTGAAAGTATAAGTCTTACTTATAGTTGATATCCTGGACAGGAGAAAGAACCGTTCAATGTCTCGTTACGTTTTAATTTCTACACTGATTTTTTATTCACAGAATATTTTCTCTTTCACTTCGTCGCTTCAGAATCGCTGTTTCATCACTTCACGAAATGTAATCGAGTATTTATAATTCAAACACTGATATCCACACTTAAAACACATCTTACATTAAAGTTTCAAGAGAAAATAGCTAACCCCAATGACGACGTGACGTCCAACAAAGATCCACCTCACTGATAAATACCCCTAATCGCTGCCTATTCAGCGAAAGAACGAGCTCATCATTCTATAATCTATTTATCTCATACCACTCACTTACGGACTTTCGAGGTTACTACATTGATACGAAAAATATCCACGTGTCGGTCGCACAAGGCCTAATACGAGATACGAAAGAAAAAGATTAGTTATTGGGAATACGTTGTTTTACTTTACGGTATTTATTCCAGGAAAGAATTGATTTATTGTTACTTGTAAACACGAGCATTTATTTGTTAGTCGTTTCTTCAACTGATATCACCATTGAAAGTTTAATAACAATTTTTTTTAAAAGTTCAATGTACCTTTGTTCGTTCCATTTCTGAAACTAAACACTGGAGACTAACCTGGCTAACAGAAGACTGGCATGTAGAGAATGTAGACAAAAATAAAATGTAGAGGTAGGGAAGAAGCAGGTACAAGAAATTCTTTTCTCGATGCAGTAGAATGTATATTCTACTGTATATTCTATTATATTCTAGTATATTCTACTATATTCTAGTATATTCTGTTCTTTTGTATAGTATTTCCTTTCTGTAATATAATATCGAAATGTTTTTATTCTACGACGTTCAAAAACTTTTTCGAATTAAGAAAACAAACAATTTCAAATTATAAATTTTCTTTTTTTAAAACTTGTCCTTGAATGATGATCGATGAACTAATCGTCACACTGGGGTTTTTACTTAAAATTTAAAACTCTTGTATCTCTTTTCAATGAAAAGTAACAGTATCCTAGATGGTTTTACCGATTTTTTTTTACAAAGAACCACATCAATTGACTTTTTTGATCAATTTTAAAACACGCTTTTAGTTATTTTTTGAAAATTCCTTACTTCGATCCTGAATTTGTTCTGCTTGTATTCTGACAGAAGATGGAAGTAAATTTATTATACGATGCCTAGAATCTAGATTTATTTTGTGCCGAAAGCTAACATTGTAACTGATCTTTATACGTAAAAATGTGACCAACATATTTCTTATTGATTACGATATTATAATAACAACAAATTATAGCTTCTCTAATCTAAAATTTTTATTCTATATTTTAAGATTCGAAAAGTTGTAGTCTCGTAATGATACTTCTGTGATATCCTGTATACTACGATATGACTTTGGAGTATCGTGGCATTGTAATGACACATTTTACATTCTAAGAATGCATACATGCACTTCTTCGGGTGCGGATCTCCTGGAAGTGCCTCGCCTTCATTTCTTCCTGCTTCGACAGCCACTCTCGCTGCTGAGTTGCATTATGTTGCGCGCATTATGCACCTCGTCCTCGTCGTGCAATTTCGAAGAGGTCGGATGCATACACACTCGAATACGAATACCAACGGAATCTTGCTTTTCTATGACGCTCTTATACAGGAAGTCTTATAACGCTTATATTGAATTTCAAAAATGTGCTCGTCTTTGTGAACCATTTTTTCGATATTAATATTGAACTTTAATATTAATTTCATGCTAATTACCTCAACGAAGTCAATTTTTTGCAATTGAAATTATCTGATAATGAGTGATGACATTTGAATTTTTAATTATCATTTTCATTGTTTAGAAATATTCCGTCTTTAATATGAAATAACCTGTAAATAGATGTTGGTTGAAAGGTCTGTAAAATAAAAATAAAGTTTAAATTTGTAGAGAGAAAGGGGGGAGGGGGAGAGATAAAAAGTTAAGAATACATTCTTAATTCACAGTTTAAACATGCCACGTATTTATTCGATAATTGTATTTTATAATGTATTTAGGATTATGATAAAAAGAAGCTTTGTTTATGGGGCTAGTTTTGGTAGAAAGAGAGAATTATTAGTTTAATTTTAAAAGTTATAGTTACCACAAGAATTGTTAAAAGCATTCTATTTTTTTGATAAAATTGAATCACAATCTTGCGATCCGCTAGACTTCAAGGTAGTCTAGTTCAATTAAGTCAATCAAGTCAAGTCATTTTAAAACTGATCTATGCTATTTGTAGATATCGGTGACCTCGAAAAAATTTCACGACACTAGATAATGAAGTTTAAATTATACGAGCGAGCAAGGATTAATAACGTGATTGCGCGTAATTGCGTTTCGGCGTCGCGATATTAAATATGATGCAGTCAGCAAAAGGCGAGTATAGATAAGTCCTCTACGTTTACACAACTGCGATATCATGCGCTCTTAAACGCATTTTAACAAGCGATGTCGCAAATGTCGAAGTGCAAACATGGAATGAATTGCACGTGTTACGTCCATGACGCGTTCTTTGAAGATGAATGACTAGAGGAATGAAAAAAGTATGACTTTGAAATTTATAGTATTATTTGCTTTATTATAAATATTTTATTACGTCTTGATACTGTACAAGAAAGCTACATTATAGCATTACATTACTATTATTATACGCACTTGCAAAAGGAATCAGTAATGATTGAGATGAGCTATCTTTAGGTCAAGGTCAATAGCTTGAGAATATACATTAGAAAATACCTGTTTGATATTTTCAGGTCTGACTTTTTGTAAAGCAATAATGCGCAACCTTTCTTTAAAAGTCATTTAGAAAGTTATTCTCAGAAACACGTAGTCTTGTCGGTCGCATAATGTTTTGTTTGTATAAAAAACAAAACATGATTTCATATCTTCAACGATGAGCCGACAGATCACAGTGTCACTACTTTAAGCATCGCTCTCTCATATTTTTATTACTTTTATACACTTAATGAGTTACACACCAGTTGGCTTTTATCTGTCCGGTATTTTAATCGACCTTACAGATACGGCTAATAGTATCGGTCAAGCATCCAAACAGTTTCCGTCATCAGTCAGATGTTATCGTTTCCGTTTCTCGCCTGGAGATCATATACCTGCGTGTACGTACACGTCAATAGCGGTTTTTTCAGGACGGTGTGTGCCAGAATGCACTCGCGCGCGCTAAGATAAAGGGACGAGAGAAAGAGTGGCGCGAGAACAGAAGCGAGGGAGAAGGATAGAGAGAAGTGAAGATACGCGCGGACGTATTTATCGCGCGCGTGCATTGTAAGGTCCGCCGACCGAGCGTGCAGATAAACACGCGCGTTGCGCACGTAACAGTATAAATAACTTGCGCAAGCGTTAATGAATGCTCTTATCTTACCCCGCTCTTCTCTGCCCCTTGAAGAGTCGCGAGATAGATATACCAGCCAGACGCTGCGTTTTATTATCTCCGTCGATGCGCGTTGCGTTTATATGCGGGATGAGCGAATTTCTTGCTTGCGCGAGAAGGCAAGGAGATAAAAGTTACGCATATCCTAGAGCGAGTTCTGTGGAGGACGGCGCGGCGCGCGAATAAGATAAATAAAACGCTGTAGGATGGTATGATAACAATAAGTATATGATATCAGTTTTTGCGTTTAATTGTCAGTGGCGTAGAACCATGTCTCTTATTTCTACATTTAGACAAAAAGATATAATGATGGCAATTATAAAAGATTATCTAAGTTTTATTTGTAGAATCAATATCCACACACACATACACTCATATAAAAAAATGGATACATAACTAGACAAGTTTTACATGTAAAATTGATACACATACATAATTGGTACGATTTTATGGTTAGGTTAAAATATAAAATGGTTTATTTTGTAGTTATTGCAAGTAAAAAATAAAATTGCGTTCAATTCTTATATATAAAACTTGTATAATTATTGCTACAATGTTTTTCTCTAAGTGAAATATGAACTTATAAAATATGCATAAATTGTGCGTAAATTGATTGAATTTTATGTAAATTACTCCTCACTGTGTGAAAGTTCGAGAAACGATATATGTAGAGGGCTGTGAAAACCTATGTCTCTCACAAAGTGTAAAAAGAAAACACGACTGTAACTGGAGAATGCAGAGATCCGACAATTGATTTCGCCTGGAGTAACGGTAACAGCTGACAGAGCTCGTTGCCCCTGGGGAGACGGGGAATCGCAGCCCCCATATTTCTCTTTTCCCCTCGCGTTACGCCATTTGCGATTTCCGCCGAGCTTTGCGAACGGAGGCCGTAGGGCAGAGATAAATCGATAAAGAACGCGAATGCGGGGGAGCATGAGAGCGACCGTGGAAGAGTTCCTTTATAGCCGTATAAATTACGCGCGTATAAATTACGTCTATCGTTCAAGCATCGTTACAGAGCACATTGTATAAAGACGTTCGCGCTCCTGACGTTAGTCTTCTCTTTGGAAGATCTTAAAATAAAAATACATCTGCAGTGGAACGATTAATTAATCGAAACGACTAATTTCTATCTGTAGACAAAGAAGAGAGATGGAGAAAATTTAATTAACCAAGACGTAACGTCCGTTTGTAAAACTTATTACAGTAAAAAGTAATTATAAGTAGCTGTATATTTTCATTGACTTGTAATTAAGAATTAATTATTATACGTACGTCATAGCTAAAATTGCGTGCCGTTAAAGCTATCTGACTTAATACCATTAGAAATTTACACTGATAAAAAAAATTAAATTTTAATAAACATTGAATAATTTTAAGTAAATATTTATTTATTGTAAGTAAATGTTTACTTAGTACTATTCAAAGAAATATGTATTAAGATTTAGTAAATTTTTTTCAGTATATTAAATGAAGTTGCATTTGTAGAATGTATTCGTCTTTTAATTGTTAAATCTGTTCTTAATCGTTAATGACTTTGTAAGCCGCGGGCCAATTTGTACGCACCGATTCGCATAATGATTGCGCATATAGACTGAATTTTCGTTTGTTTGTTTGTTACAGGGAACGTCGTGAAGTGGAAGCACGCGAGATGGAGAAGGTCAAGATGGAACGGGAAAGGCTTGAGAAACAGAGGGCCGAAGAAGCGGTTCATAAGCACTTTCAGGAATCACTTAGGCTGGCACAACAAAAGGTATGTCACTCTTTACTACCCGTTTTATTTTGACCTGACACATTCCTTCATATCTTACTCATTCCTGAGATGCGTTAGGTTTATTTTGTTTTCGAACTATTCACGATTTCTTATTTTGATGGTTTTTCTTTCCGATTTGTACCATTTGGACTGTAAATAAGGAACCAACTTTATCAGTTGCTAAGGATGTTAAAAAGAAAAAATAGCTTGAGTCATAAGGCACAGATACAATACTCACTAAACTTTTACTAAAGAAAAAGTAGTCATTTCAATAGAGATAGAAGCGACCTTTTGATAGTATAAATATTTATATTCACGCACAGAAAGCTTTTGTCTATAGTATCCAGAAGTATTCGGATTCTATAATTTTCGACAGCCAATTATCTAGTTAATTATCGATATCTTATTATTTCCTCTTATTTTCGAGACTGAAGGTAGCATCCTTCGTTTTAACAACTTCTAACAAGTTAATAATGAGGAACTTCTAGTTTTCTTCGAGGAAGGCGTGTACTTTGCGGTAAAATCATTATTTCGCAGTCTTATATCTATATAAAATGGAGAAATGGGGATCGTTGCGAAGAAATTTTGAACAAAAATTTTCAAAGAAATCGTGAAAATTCGCCAAGGAATGTTATTCATTAATCATACTGTTAATGAGTGAAAAAATCGTAAGAAAATTAAAATTTAGCTTTGCTTTCTCCTTGTTTTTCTTCTTTTGAAAGAGAAATTTCTACATAGAACAAAAATTTGGAAAAGAAGAAAATAGTCCACAAAAGTATCTGTTGTTTTCACATAAAATTATTCGATATCAATCTGTAATAATTAATACTAATAGTTTATCCTTTTTTTTATTTTTGGTAAAATTAACCCGCTTGAAATAAATTTGTTTTTGTTTTGTATTGTAAAAAGCAATGGAGATATTTAACTATGAAATTGTTAGATTATTTTTGTGCAAAAGAACATATAGTGTAATTTTTCTAATTTTTAAAGTAACTTCTGTAAGTGTAATAAGCACGTACGTTATAAATTTTGGAAAAAATCTATCTCACTTCACAATGCAATTTTTTCCCGATTTTACATAAGTTATAATTATCGAGATGCTTCGATGCACCATAATACATCAGTGAGTATAACTATTGTGAGAGGCTGGTAAGCAAAGAGAGACAGAGAAATTTTTTGTTTTGTCAAGTGTGGAGGGACGTTTCTACACATCTCTTAGGACTGAGTTTGAGACCTGACGTTCATTCTTGTACAGTCCTGCAAAGACTTTATTACAATCTCGTAGTATAGTCAGTTTTATGATAATTTCATTCCTAAAAAAATTATAAAACTTGTTTCATTCGTAACTACCGTTTATAAACTTTATAAACAAAGTTTAATTAGTATGTTTAATTGTGATGTGCGGAATTGTGAACTAATATACAAACAATATTAAAACAAATTTGGTGAAAATGAATTTTATCGTGGACTAATATCGTGATGAATAAAAAATAAAGGCGTCATTCAGATATTTGGGATCGGAGCAGTCTTTTTATTACGATGTGCATTAAAAGGAAATTGCATTCAGTTATTAAATTCAATAATGCCAGAATATCTTCCACATCAGGTAAAGTAATTCTTAATATAATTCGGCTGTGCAGTAAACTTATTTTTACATTCGCCGATTTACATCTACTTATTATACGTGTCGTAGAAAATTAGCAAATTTAAAAAGTTCAATTTTATTTAACTTAAATGGCCAGCGAGACTCTAGAGTAATTTTCTCGAATCCAGTCCACGTATCCGCGATATCAGAATATTTGCATCAGGGTCAGCGGACAGGTTTGCAATGCTTCGGCGCATCGGTGCATTGTCCGATAAGCGCGATTAACGCGTCGTTTCCGAGCACAATAGCGCGGATTGATTTCGCGCGCGGCTTCATCGTCGACCTTGGCATCTCGCCAAGCCACCGTCGGCGAACCGTGATACGCGTTTAGCACATCCGAGATTGGCTAACGATTTCACTGAAAACCGCGTGGCACGAACGCGAGCGTGAAATTTCGACGAGGTACTCGCGCTTTGTTATAACTTCTCGTTAGCTGTTGCTCGTTGCCGCAATTGTTTTCCACCGTCGAGGTGAATTATGTGTATGATGAACTCGATATAGATATTTCAAAAATTTTCTTTTCCTTGTTTGACTCACGTGGCGATATTCAACAAAGAAGGTCTTAAATAAACTTTTACTTTAACGCGAATCCACCTACGTTAATTTCTAAAGAAAAATGTGCAACGTGACTGAGACTACATTATATATATATATATATATATATAAAAATTCGAAATAGATTGAAATGAACTTTGTGTAGGCACGTACTAAAAAAGAAAAGCAGGATAATAAAAGTAGTAGTACAAACGATCCTGCAAATGCGGTGTATCGGCAATTTTAAGTTAAAGTGGTACGCAGAATATATACGTGAGTAATTAACGATAAGAGCAGTTGCCTGGAAAACGAAAGGGCATGATTCAATTATACGCGTCTTCAGTTCTTCTTATTAGAAATTTTTTCTTGGACAGGAAAAAAGGAAGAAAGGTAGAAATAATATAAATAGAATCATAAATTAGATATTTTTATTTATGCATTTGCATTCAATTTAAAATCGTAAATTTCTTCGGAATTGATTTACCGTTGCATCGCATGACATATAGTTGTCTTCTTTCAGTCGGAAAGATCTGTAGATGTGAAATGATTCTATTCAATTTTTGTCAACATTCAAAACTATTCACAACAATAGGATTTCCTTACGCTGGAAACAATTGATTTTTTATTGTGAAAGATGAATGGACAAAACAATAGAAGGCTAAGACAATAAGACTTTAAAGATAATCAGAAATTCATGTTAATTGGAAACTTATATATTCATAAATATTTGTATTTTTTCATAGATGTCCACAAATATCAATCTATAACATCAAAATAATATCTGAATATGAAATTAATTATATACCACAAACTGCTGTCTTGGGCTCTTCATCAAGATTATAAACAATTTATCGTTAGTTTCTGCATCAGGCGATAGTACGGAAAATTTTTTACACTTGGGAAATGTGACGTTTAAGCTTATTAATTGCTTGCGTACAACGTATGTATTGTACATACTATACTTCACCACTTGAACGGTTTTCCACTTTGCAAATAACTTGAGAGAGGCCGATGCTATTAACGTGACCGACTGATATTAATTATACGGTTCACCGCGTAATTAAAATGGCGTAATTATACACTCTGGCAATGCGACCCAATTAGATAGTTCTATTTTGCAATTTTTATCTTTCTCTTAATTTTGCTGAAGAACCATTTTGCAAAAAAATTATGCGTATTCTTTTGAATAACTTTAAGGTCAGTGGGTAAGCTTCACGGTAAATTCCGCGATTATTGTTAGCAGCGAAGCGATTGATTATGCAGCGCGGAAATACGCTTTCATCGGTGAATGACAAACTAACGTTGTTGGATCGGGTAAGGAAAGGAGGTCACCGTCGATAGTGATACAAGGAGGCTATGCGTAAAGTTACGTGCCGATTGTCATCATCGGTGAACCCGAAACTTTCACGCCCGGGCAAAATGGTTTGTTCCCGTCTATCTTCCTTCTTTCCTTCTTCATCGTCTTTTTTTTCTATTCCTGGCACGGATATACGTGCGCTCATACATACATCATACATACATACATACGTGCGTGCGAACGTTCCGCGAGTGGCATTTGCAATGCAAAACTCGCCGGCACGAAGGTCATTAATTATGCACTCCGCGCGACAGCGGTGCGCAACAATAGAGTCGCCGAGGCGCGCACTCCAGCGTGCACGATCATCGGCCCGGGTAGATTTTCCTCGCTATATATATTTTCGCAACGGATGATCCTTTGCGTCGAGTTGCTCGAGGACCCGCTTTTACAGCGAGGAATTTGAACAATGGCTCTTCACCGGTTTCTTTCTCAGAGACGGATTGAAGGAAACGCTGAATTGTAGGATTGTCGTTTCGTTACTTGCGATTTTTAAAATGCATCTCTTTCTCTCCCTTTAATCCCAAGAACGCATAAATCTTGCCGAGTACAAAGAATTCGATGCGAGCAGAATTATCAGATGCGAATACACCGTAGCGGATATTTTATAGTAATGGAGGTTGTAAGGCTATTTCACCCACGTAAAATTATAATATATTAATTAATTTGCGGGCGTACATATTCAAATGTAATTTCTTAATTATAGGGTAATTTTATATTACAGGAAAATATGAAATAACCATGATATTTTTTTCGTACCTCGACGGACCTCTAAATAAATTCGTGTTTTATATAAATTCTCGCGTGAAGTTAAACGCCTGGGAATAGAGAATTTTACGTGCATTTTGGTAATATAACTACGATTTTATTATAGATCTTTGCATATATACTCCAAGCTTTCTCGTATTATACATATATATTTTAAAGGTAAGATTTTGATGTAGACACGGAAAGAGAGAACTTTTTGTTAAAGTAAAAAATTTAGCCACGTTGAGAAAAATTTCTGGTTGCAGGGGAAAGACAATTTTGCTGAAGTATTTAAAATTTTAGCTACATGCGTGCATAAGATTTAAAAATAATTTTGTTAGACTCAAAATAATTATGTAGAACGCCCAAAATTAATTATTAAAATGTAAGTACATTTTGTAATTTTCCCCATCAGCTTGAGATTTCTAAGTCATTATTTTGATAATCCAACAAAATTATTTTCAGATCTATTTGTAGTTAAACTTTTCAATAATTTTAGCAAAATTATTCTTTCCATGTGAAAATGGACAATCCAGAAAATTCTGATTATATCAATTAGAATTTTATCTCAACTAGAATTATAATAGATTCAACCAGAGAAAATTTTGATTTATCCATTTTTTACCATAACTTTAATTAGTACAGAGTTTTTTCAATGTAAATACAGATCTAAAAATAATTATGTCCGACTATCAAAATAAATATGTAGGGCATTCAACTGGTTGATAGGATATGAGATAGAATGTCAAAACTTTTTGCAGTATTGTTCATCATGCTTGGGTCTCCTACATATTTATTTTGATTGTCAACAAAATTGTTTTCAGATCTGTACTTAAATATTTACTCGAGCAAAATTTTCATTTCCGATATTTTCATCATTCCTCTAAATCCTCTGCCTCCTCCCGAGAATTCATCATCCACGCAAAGAAATCAACACATTCTCAACGAGAAATGAGTGGCATCGCGAGCTCGCGGTATGTAACGTAAGCCATGAGCTGCGCGATGCAGCGCAACACAAGGTAACGCAATGCGCATCGCAACGCATCCGCGATCGTCTTCCTCTATATGAACGACGGCTGCATTCCGGATTGCACTCGGAATTTCGTCACGTTTCCTCGCCTTGCCGTTAGCGTTCGCTCGCCGTGAATTCGCTTGTCGGCATACCCACGCCTTCTAATTCCACGGCGCGGAGTTAATTGCCGCGTCGTCCACGTACCGTATCCGCGTGTACATACATGTCTAAGAAGTTACTCGGCTCCTTCTTCCCCGACGCGCGTCGTACGCGCGCATAAATATCACGCTTGTCTCTTTCTCTTTCTTACATACGCATGCGTGTGCGCATTCGCCCGTTCACACGTGTGTCACGCACACGTGCACGCGACCGGTCCCTCTCCTCTCTCTCTCTCTTTCTCTCTTTCTTCCTCTCCCCGGCAGTACAGTTATCCATAATATACGCGAAAGCAAGTCGCGTGTTCTCTCGCGTAAGCGGGTCACACACGCCATCCGTACACATGTATGTACACGGTATGTACAGTGCCATGTACCATATGCACCGCAGCTTAATACATATATGTATGTATTCTCGCGAGAGAAAGAGAGAGAAGAGGGGAGGGGGGGAGGAAGATAGCATGCACACGATGGCGTAATACGCAGCGAACACATACCACCGGGTATGGAGCCCGAGAGTCCGTAACGGACGGCGTTAGGCGGATTAGTCCGAGTTACGACCGCATACGAGCTCACGCACGGATACACACGCGCGCGTGCAATGTGTGGGCTCTAATCTCGTTTTATCGCGTGTTATACCGTGGAAGGGAAGGCGGTCTTCTCTCCCGCGCGGCTCAGCGGGGGTCGGGCGTAAATTGGGCGACCCGTTAGATATATCCGCCGCGCGCCGGCGTGTTTCCTCCGCGGTCGGCGACACCATCCGCGCGGCAACGCCGGCAACGCGATCCAACGTGATCGCGGCGAAGGTCGCGTTGCACGCGGAGGTCGTCGAGGCCGATACACCTTTGACCACGTCGCGATGCACACGCTCGACTACGTTAAAATTCATCTCATTAGCATTTCTGTTAAATAAGCGACGTAGTAGAGGATGGATAGATAAAGCTTTTATTGTTATTCCAAGATTTCTAAGGTAAGCTTTCTGAGAACATATAAAAAGAATAAACAATAACGTTCACAATGAAAGAAATGGTTGATGTGGTCTTGTTGATATGTAACTTGCAAAACTTTCTTATTTTTAAAATTAGAAAGTTTTGTAAATCACATATCAACAAAATAATGGTTATTCATATTAATTTCTTTTTCCGCGCGGTAAAGAGTGAAAAATGTAAAATAAGAAAATTAACAGACAAGTAGCGCAGAAACTTGGAAAAAAAAATTACATATAAAGGAGAGATCTAATTAAATATTGTACCTGCACGGCAAATTCTTTTGAAATGAAATGTACGATGTATAATATAATATTTTTCGCAATAAATTTATCAACAGTTTCAACATATTAATATCTTTATATTATGATGCTTGATGGTAGCATCAAATTATTAAATTGCTTGTCAATTTAATTCGCGATTACTAGAGTAGTTTTAATTGCGTTTATAGTCCGGAAAAACAATTCGGCGCGCAGTTTGAAAAAAGACTACAATATAGTATATATGCAAATACATACATAGTGTATATTAATAATTCAAGATTGAATTATTTAAAGCAATGAAGATCCAGCTTCAACCGTAATAGGCATTTTAAATTTCTAGTATTGATTGTATAATATAATACCTAGCATAGATTCAACATAAAACATATTTATAAAGGCTGCGAAGATACGGTCTTAGAAATGTGTAAAATTTATGGGAGAATGCAATGAATGCAGCTAAATGTGTTTTTATTTTTGTTGAAAAGTACCGATAAAGAGAAGGGAAAGAAAAGATAAAAATACAGGAAATGAAATAAAAAAACAAGCCAAAGAAAGATGAGATAACGGGTGTTAAACCAAACTTCACCGACCATATGACATCAGGTCAGAATCGTGCTGTCGTCCTTGCACGTCGATAACGTTTGTATTTTCTTTGAGTGCCGTAATAACGCGCGTACTTGTATTACCGTGTATTATTACTGATCCTGATTATCTTCTCGGAGATCTCGAGGAGATGAAAGGCGTAATAAATCGAAATCGACTTGTCTAGATTGAGGAGTGAAGGGCCCCTCGAGCATGAAAGCAGGCCGTATTAAAACCTTGATTACGCCGCTGCTCTCGCGCGTTTCAACGGGTTGTGCAACGATCTCTGGCTCTCTCCGGATCTTTTTTCTTCTCGCTTCCAGCGAGTGAGTCAAGGTTTTCGGGCCGGCTCGCGGAATGCCATGCTGACTGGAAATTAATGACATACTCAGTTTCGGCCGAGTCCGACGCCTTATAATTACACGGTTACCTCGTGGACCTTGGGACGGATTCCTTAAAGAAAAGAACAAGACAGTCATTCGATAGATCAATAATTCAATCGTGCTCGATTAATATCCGGCATCTTGCGATCTCGTGTATCCTCTGCGAGATCTGCGCAGTCGTTCCTCACGTGCCATAAACCTGTACATTCGGCCAGTCGGTAATTTTATAAATCCTTCAAGGAAGTATATACATTTCTTTTACGTAATACGCAATTGTAAACGCTTGGCTAGAATTACAACGTAATGCTTCGTCGTCGCATAAGTGTAAAAGGTACAAGCGCTCTTATGTCTTATAATGATGAAACATGTATATGCCACAGTGGGAAATTTACAGACGTATTCATTAATGTTATAAAGTTACCGTCTTTCGCTAATTTCTCGCGATATATGACAGTTAGCCGACTGTAGCAGTTAACGTCGCCGTAATTGCGCGATATACGCGTCTGAAGACCGCGAGGTCAGGTACGCAAGATGCATTTTCTTTGACGCCGCGTACTTGTAATTGTGCAAAGGCTCATACAATAATCGCTCTGTGTGCCATTGTGCCGGGGCTGAATAGCGACGCACAATAGAAATTCAAAGATCCCGTTAGGCATCCGGCATTGAATAGGTAGCACCGTGTGTGCTTGATGTGTACACGATGCCTCGTCGGTTATCGTACACTGGTTCATCGTTTATTTATTGGTCATCTGGTATCCCGTACTTTTGCAGCTTCTTCGGATAAAGGTATGGGATCAGTAACGTGTGAAATATTTCTAATTGACCCGAGTTTAGAAAATACGAGAATCGTGCTGAAAGTAATGAGCAACAATTTTTTATAAATTAGAATTTCTCTTATTGAAAAACCAAGTTAAGAAAAATTAAACGGAGATACAAATGTATACATTGTCTTGATCTACAGACTTTTGTTTACTTTTCTACATAATGCTGATTTCTCTGTATTCATTTTCCCTACCATTCTGGAAGTTTAAAAATATTTCCTTGTGGTGAAAACTTCATTCCAGCTACCTGAAGACAGTGACTCATTGTTTTGTGGATTACCTCCGTATTGTTGCGGTTATATATGTTTACCTTAATGATTTCATCAACTCTTTTTTTGTTGTGTTCAGTTGAGACTGTTCGAGGGCAACCACTATGATCGAGGCTGATCTTGAATATTTATGTTAACACGCAATCCTTAATTGAATGCAACATGGAAAGAGAATGAAATAATGAAGGTGCGCAAGAGAATATTCAAGCTTCTGAAATAATAGGAAAAATGTGTACACAAAAAATCAAGATTAGGACTATAATTTTTATTGTTAAAAAACTAAATATTTTTATATATAGTTCTATATATAAAAGAATAAACAAAAATCTATAGATTAATATTCTTAGCTTTTTAATAAGAAAAATATATTAAAAAATTATTACTTATTTTTAATATGACCATCATATTTCGTATGACAAACATTGAACTTGAGCTTCTGTTTTTTTTTGTTTTTTTTATTATATCGAAGATGGACGGTTAAATATTTAATTTCCGTCTTCTTCCCGACGAAGAAATTAAATATTTGCTTTAGGAAAGACGATAATATCGAGTTTTTGCTGAACGAAGTAGCTTTCAGATTTATCGCGAGATATGCTTGAAACTTCGACGAAAAGCTTACGAAGCACCGTCTGCGTGTGCTAGTAGAGACGATATAGTACAAACTCGAAACGACGACACAATCTAAGTATATGTAGTTGACGTTCCTCGTGTTGCGTATCCAATCGCATAAAAAGCCGTCAGGCTTCCTCGACAGTGTCGTCAGCGAATTTAGCTTCTTACGAAGTGCTTAGTGTAGCTCAATCCTTTCGAATTCGGCGTAGTTTCATATCGTCGAAGAGTGAGTGGTAAATTCACGCTGTTTTCAATACAGAAGAAATAAATATCGATTAATAATAGTATAACAATGTGTTAATATAGTAATATGATTATGTATATATATATTTTCAGTTTAGAAATAAAATTGTGCTTCAAGACCGAATAGTAATCGACGTGTGATTTAAAAGCGTAAAGGTAGAAAAAGGTATAAAATTGAAAAAATAATATTAGTATAAAATTTTACCTGAAGATTAAAAATAATATTTGTTTATTCTGTATTATACATATATACACTGAGAAAAATGTTTAGTTGAAAATGGACGAATCACAGAAGGTTCTGGTTATACCAAACAGGTTATTTGAACTAGAATTTAGTATATTTAACAAGAAATTTCTGATTCGTTTATTTTCAATCAGAATTCCAATTAATCCAGATGTTTTTCTTAGTGTATCGGTCGATATTCACTTACTGAAATATTATTTTCAATTGTTACGCAAAGAGTAGATTTAAAAGTATTGAAAAAAGATAAATGAAAGATACACGGAACAAAAATGTATAACATTATTAAGAACATTCGATTATTGTATTACTTTTGACTTTTGCGAAAGTTAAAAATTAAGAACTTTTAACATATTTAACACAAAGTCTTTACGATAATTTCCCGAGATAGTGTTAAATGTCAGAAATGTTTAAACTGCACTTAATCGGTGCATGAAGTTTTTAATACGTGTGTTGTATTTTTTATTTTAATTACGTCTGGTAGAGATATTTTTTCCCTCCTACTGTAATAAGAGTGTTCCGAGAATATTCGTGATGGTAAAATATACATTTGTCGCTGATACGTGACGAGAAGGATTTTAAAACCTCATTTTTTTTTTAAACAGCCGTCGCGTCGTTAAACGTGTAATTACGGTCGGATCTCACGACTGATCGTTCGATGGTACTCGAGTCGTAACTTCATCCTCGAGCGATCCTTTTCGTTCGATCGAGGGCGAACGTACAGGTGAAAGGCACTGTGTTTTTCTTCCCTTTCTTTTCTCTTTGTCGCTTCGACGCCGAGCGTCTGCATAGTCGTAAAAATAAACCGAATGGTCTTCATTTCGCTTTATCAAGAGTTATCTTACCGTTATCTGTTTGCAATGGCAGCGTAATATTCTCGCGCCGTCTATAATGCGCGATAAGATAGCACCTCGTTCCTCGCGTTCGCGAAACCTACCACGAATTTTGTCTCACTCTTCGATTTCGCTTGCTGTTTCGAGTGTCTCGTTTTACGTGGCGGCGCCCGTGCGATTTCCCGCGGTTCTTGCAAAATATAATACGGCATCGTCGAAATTGTATCGGCCTGGATTTCTGCCGAGTGTTCTCGCGAAGGTCGAGTCTCGGCTCCCGTGGATTTCATGGTATTACGACTGGTATTACATTCCCGTGGAAAGCCAGCGTTATCGTCTCCCTGCATTTGCGTAGAAATAGCGATCGAAATAATTCGCTTTTGGCACCACGACTTCTTTTTTTTCCTCTCGTGAAGATTCTTTACACGGCGACCGCGTATCATGAGAGAGAGAGAGAGAGAGAAACCGTTCAAGGAAAGCGAGATCTCAATTTCGGCTTTTTCTCATGCACTGAGAGAAAAATGCTTTGTATTTGTAACTATAATTATATATTACTATAATTATAATTATTACTGCTATAATAATAACAGTAACTATATGTATATAGTTCTAGCAACAAATGTACATAGTTGGCAACCTAAATGACTATAATTATAGTTATTATAGCTATAAAATAGTTGAAATTACCATAAAAATGATTCAAGTGATTATAATTTTATAGTTATATTTTGGGACAACTATATTTTTTATTAGTTACTGTTATTATTATAGCAGTAATAATCATAATTATAGTAATATATAATTATAGTTACAAATACAAAGCATTTTTCTCTCAGTGTACGTATAGTTGTGCATTATTTATTCATCTCTCGGCACACGTACATGTTCGCACCTTGATTTACCACCTCTCGCATACATTATTACGATATCAAAGAATTTTTAGTGCCACGTAAGCAGAATTTCAAATGAGCGTAAATTATTATAAGTCGTTGCGTGATGAAACTCGTTTACTTCCGCCTGTTTTTTTTTTCTCTGTCTGTTGCACAATCGTCAATTGCTCGGCATCCAGACTGTCAAAGGTCACGAGATATCGAGCTATCGGCGTATGATTTAAATGAACTTCTCACGTGTTGTCGTGAAACTCCGTTCAGCGACATACCTACCGTTGATCGTTGGTGGATTCTCGTCGGTGTTTATTCTAGACGAAACGAAAGCAATTACTTTGAATTGTTTCAGAATAGCTCGTATTCCCACGAGGGAACAGGTTTATCCGCTTATCGATCTGACAGTCGTATAGTGATTTCAAATCGATGGCGATAACGCCCTGTCGTTTCTGCGATCGATAAAGTGCACGAATGCTTATCGTGTCTTCAAGTATTGTTCACGGCATCGTTCGATGACTGATTAGCGATTATTGAAAGCTGTTCTTTGCTGTCATATAATGATGTAATTCTTATCTACCTTGATATAAACAAATTCGCGGAGTTTTAAATAAAGCAACGAACAAAGGTTTTTATTTTTGTGCGATAAAAATTACTGATGTTTCTTCGATAGTTTACGTAAAGAAATTTATAGGCAAGAAAATTGAACTTGACAGGAAGGTACTTCTGTATTTTTCTTAGAAAGGAGGTTCTTTTCTTGTTATTGTTTCTTTAGGGAAAATCTAGATTGTATTCCACGCACTTTCGTGATCAATGACAGGTCGACAAAATAGATCTATATTTTATAACATAAACAAGCGAAGAAGGCCAAAGCGCAGTTTACTACTGCACTTCAAGACAAATAATCGATACGTAGTTTTCTTAAATTGGAAAATTATAAGATTTACGCAAGAATATTATTAGACACTATAACATATCCGTTTTAACCGAATATCGCTTTCCTCATTTATTTATGTTGAACATTTCTTGATTTTCACTTGCTATTGTTTAGATCTATATTATTTTACAAGTTGTGTAGTGAATGACGAAGATATTACACGATATAATATCGCGCGCGTTGCTTCAGAAAGAAGGAAAAAGGAAAGAGAAAAGAGAGTTACGACCGTCTTTGTGCATTGGATATTTCAAACCGTTCTTTACTTCTTACAAAAGCGATCTTCAATTATGCCTTTCGATTCCTATGAATATTCTTCTCTTAGCGTTTAATTTTGCGAGAAATGGAAACAGAAGGGAAGAATTGTGCAAACGAAAGTTAGTTATTACTGCAAGAAGTGTACTTGGAAAATGGGTATACATATGTCTCGGCAAGAATTGAAGTGTTTTATTTTGTATTCTGGAGCGACGCGAATCGACTTCCCTTCAGGAAGTACTTGCAACTTAAGATCCCTAATCTACTAGTATCACTGTGTTTGTGATCGTTTCAAGGACAAACGCTCGTAAAGGTGGATAATCAGTACCGAAGCAGTGCCGTTATAATCATTAATTCCGTACCGTTTGACGGATGTGTCCTTGACTGGAAAAACTGTACTTCGGGCTCCGGCGATCCGTAATTACTTCGGGAACGTGTTTAAAGTACGATCACGTATCTACGTGCAATTTCCGACACAAACGACACCCTCTGCGTCGCGTCGCGATCACGATACACGCGATTGTTGTTGTGTCGATCATGTTACGAGACGAACCTAAACTTTCCTTGGATATGACTCAGCTCGTGCTATCTGCGCAAATTATTTCCTCTGTAATAACACACGCAATGAAGGCGCGATAAGCTAGGTAATCGGAGCGATGGCATGGAAGAAGGTAGGAAGAAATTTATGGCAGTGCTTGATGAGTGGCTTGCGAATATTATGTTGAATATTTGTTTTATATATATTCGCACTGGGAGAAAATTTGTGTTAAATTTAACACATTTCACGTATCCCAAATCATTCCATTAAAATTTATGTGTTAATTTAATACAAGATGAATATGTTAGAAGATGACACAAATATTAAAAAAAAAATAAACACACAAGAAGATAAGTTAAAAAGTGGAGGCGTATTTTTTTCAATAAAACTAACATTTACGATATGTTACATTAACACATATTTTATTTATTTATCTTAGAATTTGTATTTTAAGACAAATTATTTTTATGTTATTCATCTTAATCATTTGCTCATAAATTGTGTTATTTTGACGCTAAGAAATGTTTAATATTCGCTTATGTAACTATTTAAATAACGTAATTGCATTATGTTAAATACACACTTGAGTATATTTAAAATTCAACGCAAAATGTTTTTACAAGAACTTAAGGACCATCTTCAAGATGAATATGAAATATTTCTGTATATATTTTGAATGATATATTATCTTATTATTTTGTGTGTGAATAAATTATCCACATATCGATAACTCAAATATTTATACATTATAACGAAAATCTCTTGATATTTATTACAATATTATCATAAATACGTGATATATTAGGCGATGATATTAGACGTCGTCACATTATTTTTTATAAAATAAAATTTGTTATCTTTATTTTAATATCCAAGTTTATTTTCGTACAATAGCTTTTCGCAGTTTACACAGAAGCGAATATAAATCGAGGATAGTGATTAGAAAGTTTTCAGCAGTGTATTCCGCGTACGATGAACGCGAGTGTCCCATGAAACCAACTACAAATTGCCGTGGCAATTTCTATTCTGGATTACATTACCATTCGCACCGTGAACGTGACTTCGCCGTGTCCCGCACACTCGGCGATTGCTAAACCTCCTCTCCCTCCCCGATGATATATTTCCTTCGCATTAAGAGAGGCAGCGAAAATCTCTTGGTACAGTAAACGGCATGTATATTCGAGCGGTGCGAACGAGACACGGCCGCGGCGTAAAAAGCGCGCGTGAGAAGTTAATCGGCGCGGGTCGAGAGTTCAGCAGGAGAGAAAGTCAACGAACCAATGGCGAGCGGCACTTGATTGACTCTGAATGGCATGTCGCTTTTATTACGTGCAATCGGTTATAATCCGTCTCCGTTCCTCCCGCTCGCCGGCTCGCTCGCACTTCGCAGTCGTCCTACATCACGCCACGACCCGCATACCCGGTGGCTGGCGTGCTCAAGTGTAATACCGAAGCACCACGCGTCTCTACTCGCGATACTACTTCGAGCACCGGATAACGAGACAAGTGAAATTGTATATCCCTGTCGTTCGCCAAATGACCAGGATTGTCATTCGATGTACGCGCACGAGTCCGCCAGTGAACAGCGGGAGGGGATATCGATAATAGTGTCGCAAGAAGACGTAAACGTTTCGCATGGGAGTTGCGTGATTATAATTCATTCGCGCGCGCCGATGACAAGGAATGTAAACAACTTCTATTATGCTCGAGTGCAAAGCTCCGTGCGCGTGTGCCTCTATTTCTTTTTTCCTCTCTACTTAGATAAGCGGCTGTATAAGCGGCTTATAGATAAACAGCGTGTGATGCAACGCGGTTTGGTATCCGCGCGCGATTAGTACTCGTATGTGGCGTGATGTTGGCGCGCACGTTACGTTTGCCGAGCACTTTTAATGAGGACTTTTGCCGGCTTTTGTGTCACGTCGCCCTCGTTACATCTTCTTTTTGTAAGGACGCGACGTGTCGCGCATAAAACGCGCGCCGCGAAGCGATGACGCGAGCATCGAGGTAAACAGAATGTGGGTTGACATTTACTTCGCGTCTCTCGATTAGCATAGTAAACCTTCTCGCAGGCCTATAATTAGATTCGCGACTTCGCGAAGCTCCTGCACTCGACCTCGTAAAATTCTACCGTCCTGCAAGGACGTGGCGTCTTTCTTCCTATGAAAGAGTGCTTGACGCGGCCTTGATCTCTCCTCAATTTGAGAAAAAAATATCTAAAAGTACCTACCCTGTTAAAGGAAAACTATTAACTACCATTTTGCAATATTTTTATCAAAATAGACTAACACAAAAAATATTAATAAATATTTGTTTGAATAAGTAATTCTCAACAAGTATTTACTAAATATAAACATATATTTATTTGATATAAGATCGAATTTAACTGTTTTTTTATTAAATAAATATTTATTTACTGTAATCAAAAGATAGAATAATAAGTTTCTTTAATCCTTTTATGAATAAATTTTAAGAATCTTGCTAGAGATGTACTTTAATCGCAAGTGAATTGATGAGTTTGAAATAATCTTTAACTTTATTTACAATCGGAAAGGTAAAGCTGATAAGTTTAGCAAATTATCAACTCTTGGAGAGAAATTGCAATGCGAATTCGGAAGGTATTGCCTGCAACTCGGTGACTGACGTATTTACCGAGATTTCGAGTCTCGGGGAAAACAGGAAAACAATATTTACCGTCCCCTTTTGCTTCGTTACTTGCCGGTTACTTGATTACATTAATTTACAACCTTGCAGTCGTTCCAGAAACGAGTTCCTCGCCGAGTTAAATCGACGAACGTTGGCAACGAGCGGAAGCTGTTTGTTTGATCCTCCCGGGGAAATTACTTAGTTACACGTCGAAGTTCGTCCGATAACTTCGCGAGTTATTTTCGAGGCCTCTTACGGCGCCATGCCGATGGCATTAACGAAGTCAGTCGATCCAGATTCCAGACGCTATCTCGCACGACGTTAATTACACGAATCTCGCGCCTTTCTTTCTTACTAATAGTACTGGACATTGCTCCAATTCACTTTTCTCGGACTTCGCTTCTCTCGTAAACCTCTCGTGTTTTCCACACAAACCTCTCACGTAACTCGATACCTGTCACGAACTCAGTATTCGAATTTCGCAAATGAGTTAATTCCGTGCTCGCCACCGTGGAATCACGTTTGCATATCGAGTTTTTAGGAATTACAGAATTACATTTTTTATTCTTAATCGAACAACTTTTATATGCGTATATGTATATATACATATATATATATACTATATGTACAGAGTGAGGCATTTGAAGTGTTACAAAGTTATGTAATCTATACATACCACGTTTGAAAAGCAACTGTGTGTTTTCTTTAAACCAATTGATTCATTCTATTATTCTGTACATAAAAATATCAAGATATGTTTGTAAAAAAATTAATATTTTACAAAATATTTTATACTTTATGTTAAAAAATATGCCAGAATAAAATATTATATATCTCGTAAAGTATTAATTTTTTAGTATTTCTTCCTTAATACTTTTGTATACAATATAATTAAAGGAATCATATTGTATAAAAAATATATCAATACAGTTGAAAAAATGGAGGCGACCTCTATATGACTTTAAAAAATCGATTTTGTTTTAAAAAGATATTTATTATTTATTCCTCTTGAAATCACATTATCTGCAAACATATTTTTGATTCGCGACGCATATTTTCAAAGATAATATATCTTGCAACATTATAAATGCCCCATCTAGTACATTTACATATGTATATAAAAGATGTCGCGTCACTATTTTAATGGCAGCATAAACTCTCGGTCTATGTTATCATGCACAATGTTAATATGATGCGAATCGAGGCAAGAAAAAGTTCACTCGCGTGAATCGCGAACGATCCGATGACACACGCGGAAAATTCCCGGTAAGTTATAATGAGCGCTTTACATTTATCGCGTATTTTCACACGGTTGTGAGAACTCTTTCGCTGATGCAGAATTTGGAACAATCACGTGAATGGCACATGTTTATCTCGGGGAGATCGCGCAAGTGCGTGATTCTGCATCGGACGCGCACTCGTCAGGTGCGTGAATTACCGCTAATCGAATCGGCGATCGCATCGTCGGAACGACACTAAACTCGTATTCGTGACGGCTTTTTTTTTTACCGCGTCGCGTGTTTCTCGACGAACGATAATGGACAATAATTATTGCACACGCGCATGACACCGCTGCGCACCGTCTGTTTGCTCGTTATTTGCCCGACAATTGAATGACGCGCCGTCTGGACTGCGGTATCTGCATAACAACAGAATATAGCGATAAACATTGACTTTGGGACGTGTATGGAGGACGTGCGAAATGCAGAGTTCATAAACATAAAATTTATATTCAGAATTCTTTTTGTAAACATTGTGAATCACTGTATTTTAAGTTTTATTGAACATCGCAGCCATGCTAATTCTGCGCGTTCCACTTCAAAATAAATTATAGATCTAATAGCTTTGATACACACACGTGTATGTGCATGTATACGTATATGACAAACATAATCCACCCAAATATTACATTTTATCTCATATTTATGATATAGAAAGAAGTCACAGTTGTAAAATCATAATCCCTTAATCCGCGCTTTAAATTCTCTAATAACTGATATTATTAAATTTATCAAAAAAAGGATTAATAAGAGCAGCATCGTTAATAGTAAAAAAAATAATATTATCATTATTTTTTCGATCAAGCTTCGCGCGATGCCTTTGAAATTTTCGGAAAGTAATCTTGTAGACCGTATCATTAAGATAAAATGTGAGATATGAAGATACGTCCGTCGCAAATCGTATCTCCGATGAATCGTTAAGCGATAAGCGACGAAAATGATTGGCAGTATTGATTGAAGTAGGTATCTTATGTCCCGCAGAGGAACATGCAGTCGGCCTCGATGGCTGGATGGAGCGCTTTCATGCAGGTACCGCCGCC
>NW_017296157.1:865348-897958 GCF_001594075.2 Trachymyrmex cornetzi | reverse complement strand
CCGCCGCGGCACCGTCGGCTCAACAGGTACATGTACTACGTAATTCCGCGCGATTAAATGGCTGAGGGTTGGATTGAAGATTGGGTCAACTCCTACATCTGAAAAATATTGGTTGGACATAAATAATTTTGTTGAACCATTAAAATAATTATGTAGGACACTCAAAGTGGTTGCTAGAATGTCACAATTTTTGGCAGAATTGCTCATCATGCTCGAGTTATCTACATAATTATTTTGATGCTTCGACAAAATTATTTTCGGATCTGCATCTAGCTAAATTTTTACTCTCAGTAAAATTATTCTTTTCGTGTGAGTTTTGAAATATAAGAAATTCGAGTTTTTGTATATTACGTATCTCAGTACCTTTATTAATTATTTTATTAGAAACAGAATATTACGTTGAGCATTATGTAATTTGCAGCGATCATTTTATAAACGTATCACGATGTTTTAGGTTCGACCTTTGAACGTATCCGGAAAAGTAGAGTACCCGCCACCACCGGCGCACTCGCGGACGTCAAAGTCGTCGTTGCAGGTTGCCGGCCTGCACGAGAAACCGTCGGTGGTTTCGCACAGCTCGTTACCGAAAGCCGAGCCGAACGTGAACTTGTTCAACTACTCGTCGACGTATCAGCCACAGTCATCTTGCACGTCATATCTGCATGATCTCAAGTTAAAGAACGAGATAGGACCGCACAAGTCGCTATCGAGCAAGAGCGGGTTGGCCGGCGGCCTCGAGAGGGACCATCATGGCAGAGAGGTACTACAGAACCCGCCATCCTTACTGCCGGATTACAAGAGTTCGGTAATTGTGAAAAACGAGGGCAGGGAGCTACCGAAGACACCGGCACCGCAACAACACTCGTCCAGCCCGAAGATAATGCCTTACATGAACGTCCAGTCGGTGGCGCCGCAGCACAAGTCGTCAGCGTACGAATACAGAAGCCCAACGCAGAGCCCACATCACCTGCATCCCGCGCATCTGGACGGTCTGCAGGCGAAGAGCATCGCGGCGTCCGCGAGTCACCATCGAGGCGGCGGTGGCGGCGGGGGCGGTGGCGGTGGCGGAGCGCCGACGACGACGACGCAACTGCCGAGTCCGCACGGTCATCCACCGCCACCGCCGCCGGCGCAGCCCGAGCCGCGCCTGCACTCGCACAATCCTCGTCAATCCCCGCACGCCCCGCCACAGCAGCATCCGCACCAGCCACCGGCGCCGCCGCATCCATCGCCGCCTGAACCGCGCTATCTCAGCAGGCCGGAATCTGCGGGTCTGCCGTACGGCGCGGCCAAGTCTACGTATCCGTACCCGCATCCGCATCCGCCCACGGCCTCGTCGACGACGTCGTCGCATTACGCTGCGCCGCCGCCGGCCGGTTCCAAGCCGAAAGTCAGCAGCCCGGCGCCGCCGCACATGTACGGCAAGCCTAACTGCGGTATTACTAATTGCGGCATTATAGCCGGCACGCCGGTCTGCCGTGCCTCCGAAACGCCTGTCGCCGCGCCGATACCGCTGACCTCGAAGGCCGGCAGCTCGCCTTACCAGCAAGTGCCTCATCATCACGGGGCGCCGCCGCCACCGTTGCCGCCACCTGCGCACAGCCGGTCCGTCTACGACAGTCGCTTCCCCGGCTCATTGCCGGGCGCGAAACTGCCGCCACCGACGTTGCATGGCTCGCCGCCCACGGTCGCCTCGGCGCCACTCTCAAGGCCGATCGCTCATTCCGCTCATCTCAATACCAGCCCGCACCAGCAACCCGGTCAAACGTTGCAGCACGCGCAGCCCCAGATCACCACGGCCTTCCAGACGCAACCGCTCGATCTCGGTGTCGAGAGGTCGGGCTCACCGAAGAGGAAAGCACCGACGCCATTGTTATGCGACAATACCAGCGGCCAACCGGTGTCGTTGGAAGTTTGTAAGAAGCGAAGGACCGAGGAACCACAACCATTATCTTTACAATCCGTTGGTCCGCCCGTTCTTTCCAGGGTGAGCGAGCCCAGCCCGCTTATCGCTTCAGCCGCTACGTCTATCACTACAGTTGTCAACACTGCAGCGTTGCTGGCGCAGCCAAATAATCAGGTAACGCAAGAGCAGCGCACGGTAACAGTGGTGAGTCCGGCTCCGGGTAACGCCAGCGGTGACGGTTCCGTACGACCCGCTAGCACCGGCAGCGTATGCTCGCTAAATCCAACGCCAGTGAGCGCGGCACCAAGTCCGGCGCCCATCCCTAGCCCGGCGCCGTCCACAGCACCCAGCCCAGCGCCCAGTGCGCCCGGCACGCCCGCCAAGACAAACCCCAGCAACACGGACAGCGAGAAGTGTAACAGTCCGGCACCGAGACCTCCTAGCAGCACCAACTATCCAGTACATAAACTGAAAAAGGCGTGGTTGCAAAGACACTCGAGATGCGAAGACGGCACCGAGAACACTATCAGTATGGCCGGCAGCATTACGTTACCTCTCAACATCTCTCGTGAGACAACGTCCTCGAATAGTAAGAACCGCGACAATGCGCCGACTACTTGTTTGCCTAGCGCGGTTAATTCGATCCACAATATCGGTAGCATGGCAGTAAACAGCATCAACAAGAGCAAAGTTACTGGCAGGAGCGGCCGAAAACCGGCGAACAAAGAGTCGCTGAACGGTCACGCCACTGATACAAGCAAGACCCCACAGGAGGACTCGTCTAGCAGCGACCCGGAGAGGAAGTCGCCGCCTAAACGGAAGCCACCCAAGGTATCTATTTATACAGATCGCTTACGGTAGCTCCTGTTTATCGCTAGAAGTCATTATTTGAATTTGGAGTGCGTATGCTGTGCTGGTAGTTTAGTACTCGCTTGTGCCCAATAACTTTTAACTTTTCCTCGTTGAATAATATGTGACTTTATGATAAATTGTGTAAAAATATATTATTTTGTAATAATACATAATAACAAGAGAAATGAAGACTAATCATTAAATCCAGTAATTATTAGATTTTATTTTCAATTGAAATTCTTGATGCCAGAAAAATATCTGTAGTATTATATGTATAATTATACATATAATACCGCAGATATTTCTGGTTTGTTGGTTGTGCAAAGTATGAATTTAAAATTATGTTCTTTAATGATATATTATCTAACGACTCTTATAACAAAATATTAATTATTGATTTATATTTTCTTGAAATTGTAAACAGTATTTTACATACAAACATTTTTAAATGTTTTAATGTATTTTTTTATCTTATAGTCAGTATTTATAAACGACTGTTTCCATAAGTTATGAGCATTAAGTTTAGTAAAAACTTTAACGTTCATTACGTGCTTAATCATATATATAGTCATTAGAATTGATAAAGTTTGTTATTTTGTATCGGTATCGTAACTTCTCAGATAACAAATTTCGTAAAAAAACCTGTAGAAATTATAGAAGCATGAATATGCAGTAGTTTTGTTTGCTATGCCGTAGTTCTTAACTTGCAACTATCATAGAAGGAAAAACTCTTTAGCATCGAGAATATTTGCAGTTTAAAAAAGTGTTGATCATTTTATGTTATGAAGAAAAAACCAAGCTTGAATACTCGTACTTCTTTTCATATTAAAATATTATGTTTAAAAAAACCGGACGTACTAAACATTTTTATTTTGAAGATAAAATTTTTAACATTATTATTGTTATTAACTGATGTATTATCTAATAAGAATATACTATAACAGAATTTTTTAATGTTATTTATTATTAATTAATATATTCACGCGACTTTCGAAGGGAAAGGTTTGTTTACTTAAGCCTTCCTCTGGAACGTTGCGTTATATATTATTAATAAATAATATTAAAGATTGTATTATAGTGTACATTCCTATTATTAAATTATATATTAATTAATAAATTTAATTTAAAAAATTGAAACGCTGATGAATCATTCTTTAGAACTGTATATTCTATTTTATATATCTATTTTGAATTGTTTATTTAAATCGTACGCTTTTATTTCTGACGAAATAGTAGTCCTGGATCTCTATTCTTGAAAAGAAACGGAAGTCCAGGAAAATACTGCAGTATATGTTACATATACTATAGTATTTTCCTAGAATTTCGTATAAGTTTCTTTTTAAAAATAGGGGCGCTGTCCTTTTTAGCTAAACTATACATATGCGCGGAGATTTACGAGGCACTGAAAAGGTTCGCTTCAAAGTAAGACACAAAATTTGGAGGAGCGCAAAATTTTAATAGGCATCAACAATTTTTAAAATATCCAAAAGCATACGAAAATTAATCGTTTTGCCTGCAATGTCATTAATATTCCATCCTTTGTATTTACGATCAGTATTGAAAATCTGTAGTATACGTTACGTGCACTGTAGAATTTTACTATTAGCAGTGAATAAATTGGTGAAACTTCCCTTTTTTTTTTTTTGTCAATTCGTTGTGGTTGGCGAGGGGTTGGTATTTCATTGACCTGGCAATCCCCGGACCGAGGCATGAAAGCGAATTCCAGCGTAGGTAGAACGCCTCGGAAAAGACAGGCTTCCAACTGTACATTCTTTTTCTCTTTTTCTTTCCAACGTGGAAAGAAAAAGAGAACAGATGCAAGAAGATCAGACAAAACGAACAAAGCTGGGATATTTCAAAATCGAAACTGACCCGTTCTTTGTTGCTGCACTGGCCTGGACAAGAGCTTTCTTGCCTTTACCAAATCAGTCTCAAGAGATCGGTCGAAGTGGAAGGATATTTTCCGGCTTCGGTCCGAGTTTTGTGTCGTTCAGAATTTTTGTTTGTGCCCGCCGAATCGTGTCCGTCAAAAATCGTGCATCATATGTATCGAGTTTTTCATTCCTACATCTCGAAGATTGTAATTACATTTTTCTGCTTTTCTAAGGCAAAACACTTAATTTTTAAAGAAGCTTTCGCCAAACGGAATCATAGAATTATGGAACTTACTAGAACGTTTACAACATGGGAAGAGAGAATTCTGTTCGACAAGTTAAAACGCGCGCGAAAGAGAGAGACAGATATGCATGAAATTAACAAAATTAAATGTAAAGGAATATAAATATTTTAAATTTTAAACAATTAATTACTTAATAACGATTTTGTTGCTATTTGACAGAATATTGTTAAAGTTGATTATATTATGCCATTGCGTTTAAATATTTTAATAAAGCAGTCTTTTTAATATGAATTAATTTAATATAGTGTATAATAATCGAATTCACCATGAGCCTCGAATCATCGAGAACGTAGTACGTTTCGCGGGTTATCTCCGCGTTTATATATGCATTCTTGGAACGCCAACGTTTCGTGAACGTTGCAGTTGGCGTTCCAAGAATGTATATCACGGAGATAACTTGCGAAACGCATAGCTTCTAGAAAGTACCCTGGGAAGCTTAAAAAAGTATTAATGTTGTACGTTTTTTAAGAAACGAAAGAAGAGCACAATTCCCTTCTACCAATGTATGCACAGAAAATACTTACTGTACATAAATAATAATTATTTGTTTTAAACATTTTAAAAGTTTTTAAATCCGCACATTTATTGTATAAATTCATTACAGCAATCAAATTTATTCAAGAAATATTTCGAAAAAATCCTAGCAAGTTTAATTCTTTTATCAAGATAATTGAATTAAAAAAAATTTGATTTGATTATTATATATAAAGTTACTTGAAAGTAAATTACATTACTTTTTTTTTAGCAATAGAACAATATTTTTCTGTATTTATATTTAATCTCGATTCAATTTATTAAATAATCTTTTTCTAATGCCTAGAATTAAAAAAAGATTAAGTAATTGAATCAGAAATAAATATTAAACTATTATAAAAACGGGTATTAAACTTTTTGTCAGCTCGGCTGTTTTTATGGTGGTAAGCGTTCTAGTATATTCTCGAGTTCACTGGCCAAATATATAAATAATTCATTTTAAATATAATACTAGCTTAGAGAGAGTTACAAAGAACATGGAGTTTCTGCCTTTCTTAACGGACTTTTGTCCGTTAGACCAATTCTACAATAGGGTCGTAAGCCATGTTAGAAATAGACCAGTCATAAGCGCTTATTCTCCTTATATTCGAGCTATGATTGGTCGGACGACCCTATTGTAGAATCTGCTCCGCAAAGTGAGTTTAAATCCCGCGCAAAGGGCGCCATTTTCCTACGTAAGGCGTGTATGAATCATGGGTGTTCACGGGTAATGGACGTTGCGCGAGTAACAAGTGTTTTGTCACGTACGCCTATAAACAATTGATTGATCAATCATCAGACAGGATATTTGCTACGAGTGTCTGCACATCGATCGTGAGTGGCAGAATACTCGCCATGAACAAATATTGCAGAGGGGTAAATATCGCCGTTACTGAAAATTTTCGCCGCAATCGTGACCTAACCTCCATTCGCGCAAGGTGATCGGGACGCTGGCACAGCAATTTCACTTTTACCGGAGATTCCACGATCAAATAAAGTTGCGTTTACAATAGATTTGCGATTTTTTAGCTGATTATTGAATTATGCTCCAAAAAGAATAATTGTGTTACACTAAGCAGTGCGAGACTTCACACATTGAAAAGAAGCATTGTTCGGTGCTCCATCTCGGAAGGGGGATTTAGGCGAGAAGATTATACTTTTATTTGTTTTGTTTAATTTAAAAACACTTTAAAAGTTTATAAACATTAAAGAATAAAATGGAAATTGAAGGCAACTATGAATAAATAGATTCATAACGAGTAAGAGGTTGTGTGAATGTAATTGTGTTTGATATAGAGCTGGTTAGATATTATTATGCGTGATGTAATTTTAATTTTTGCTTAGGTTTACATAGATCTTTAAACTTGATGTGCCAAATGGTAGCGCTGAAGCAGTAGTGTGGCCAGTTTAGTAGCTTCGGCTAGTAGATGCGGCAAGAGCATGAACTTCCTGACTACTTAATAATCTATGCCCTGTGGTAGGTAAAACGAAAGAAGGGCGCCGCACGGAGGCAACAAACGGCCGCGGAAGATCAGCGGAGGCGGAAGGAGGACAAGCAAGGCGGCGGTGCGGGCAGCGAGTCCAGCAATGAGAGCGAGGCAGGCTCCAGCGACACCAGCGAACAGTTGAGCTCTATTCAGCCTGCGTCGAGGGTTCGACACACCACGGCCAATTCCAACAATTCCTCGGGAAACGGTTAGTTGACGTAGCTTCTTGTAAATGGACTTCCCGTCAGGTGAACTAACTATTCACTTGCAGGGTAAGTGATCCGTGTTCCATGATCGTACGATTATTTCTGTATCTAGAGATGTACGAGAACTCGAGAGAATCAAGAGTCATTGACAAGCAAATTGAATTGCACTTAATTTGTGAAATTTTATTTCTGGCCAAAAAAGGAAGATTTTTTTAGAAATTTTTGGATCTTGGATGCTTTTTTCGAGTTCGCTTACCTTCTTTCAAATTTCATTAATTCGATCTCACGCACTTACCCTGTTCCCTGATTATATCATTACACTCAGATGCACATACATTATATTTTTAAGATATTATATATATGATGACAATATAAAATAATTGATAATATTATGATATTATTACCACGAGCTTTTTAACACTGAATAACTCTAATAAAAAAATTGCACAAAAATTAGGATGATAACAGACTTTCTGACGAAGCGAGATGCATGATTTGTTGATATGCAGGAAATAACAAGGAACCTAGGAAACGTGGTAGGAGACCAAAGAGTACGAAAAATAATGACATGGGAGGTGAGGACCAACAACCCCGTCAGAAGAAGGAACGCAGGGACGACAGTACGAGCGGCGGTAACAACGGTCCGGGCGGAAGCGGTGGACAGTCCTTTCGTAAACCGACGATATCGCAACTGAAAAAATCCGGTGAGAGTTGGCTGCAGGACGGCGCCTGTTTCGAGGTGGCTACGAAATTGGCCAAGTGCCGCGAGTGCCGATGGACGCCGAACCAGCGTTCCAAGAACTCTCAGAATATCTTCTGTAGATTCTACGCATTTCGCAGACTGCGTTATACCAAAAACGGACAATTGGCCATAGCGGGATTCAGTGACCCACATAAAGACGCGTCCGAGGTAAATTACGAAGATCAACATGGTCAACACTTATACATTGTAATTAAATTATTATAAAACGAATTAAAATAAGACGAATAGTCAGTCTTATGCCTGTATCATATTTACCGATTGGCGATTGCATCTACATTCGTATTTGAATCTTTTGACTAATCAAAAAGATGTTCGCTATAACAATTCCTTTAAGACACTTAATCGCTAGTTACTTGTGTGATACGGGTATTACAGTTTTAATTCGAGATGCATGCTCTCAAAGGAGAACTATCGTTACAATGTTACAGGATGATCTTCGATTATGGTTACCAGGAGGAAATAACCAAAAGACAACAGGAAAGAATGACAAATCCGAGAAGAACGAGAAGGACAAAGGAGATCGAGAGGACCTAGACTTAGAAACGGCTCATCGGCTGCTTTGGCAAGTTGGCGATCAATTCTGTGATCTTTTACATCAAGAGAAGAACGCCCTCCAAGAACATATGGCTGAAGGTAACACTTTGTTCTTTTTACAACATATTTTTCGGAACTGACCCCCCACAATTTTCGTATCAATCAACTCATACATGTCATACATATAATTAAAATACATCATTAAAGCAAATACGTAAAGCATGTAATAACTTTTATTAAAATTAATATCATCATCATTATTAAATTATTTTCAGTACATCTGATTTTGTATACATTATTCACACTGATTTTTTTGTATATAATAATTCAATATGCCATTTTGCAAAACTATAACTTCAAATATCAGGCTGCATGGGTGGTTTGCACAATTTCTTTTGTTCGCATGTTTTAACGCTTTGCGCATCGATTATGGTTACCTTTTGACAGCGAGTTCGGGGGTTGTAGACGGAACAGTAGCGTGGAAACGAGTGATCCTGGGTGTCCGAGAAATGTGCGACGTGTGCGAGACTACCTTGTTCAATGTCCATTGGGCCTGTGGCAAATGCGGCTTTGTCGTGTGCATTGATTGTTATAAGGTAAGTTGCGTGAAATATATACTTTTTTTTTCTTTTTCTCCCAGTTAAATACTAGGAATATGTGATGACAATTAATTCAATTGATATCACATGATATGTAATTTATTGAGCTTTTTAACACTGACATTAATATAACAGTTATAATTTCTTTCTCTTTTAAAGGAGATTTATTGATAAAAATGTATTAATATTTAGGGACGTAAAAATGGAACGGTCAAAATCTGGGGCGAGAGTGGAAAAGACAGGGACGACTTTTCGTGGCTTTTATGCACGAATAGGCAAGTACACGAACCGGAACGACTCATGCTTACGCAAATCATCGCCGGCGACAGTCTTCTGCGACTGGGTCAACGTCTACACGAATGTCGTGCAGAATGGGGAATTCCGCAACATTGTGCTTGCTCCCTCGTAACTCCGACGCAACCAAACGAGATACTTCGAAATCTGATCAAAGGTGATTCTGTGCCCGTTCTCAATGGAAACGTGAAACAGGAGATAAAAGAGGAGAAGAAGATAAATGAATCTAACGGTGCATCGGAGAGCAAGACCAACGGCGAGGACAAAAACTCACCGCTGAACTGGTTGGCCGATGTAGCACTGCAGAATCAGGACAAAAACGATAGCGGCTCGGACTCCGACTCGGATGATGATCGCGAGGGTAATTACTCGACATTGCGGGAGTTGCTCATAAGACCGTCGCACAAGTCAAACGGGAGCGGTGGATCCAGATCGAATTCACCTACGAACAATTCAAGTGGTGTGAATAACACCCCGCAGAATAACGTCGCCAAGTCTGGCAAAAAGTCGAAAATGGATACGCTTGACGAAGTAATATCCAGTGTGATCGAACACAGTGTGAAAAAGGAAAAGGACAGTGGTCTTGATGACGAAAAGCCACGGGAATTGAAACACTTCGTACGACGCTACAAGTGGACACAGCGCGGTCGTGAGCCATTACCAATCAGAATTATGACGGGTACAGAGAGCCGGAGTCTTTATCCAGACGTGCCACACTCTTGGCTCTGCGACGGCAAGTTGCTGAGGTTAAGCGACCCGAATAATCCAAACAACTACAGAATATTCCAGGATCAGTGGAAGCGAGGACAGCCGGTAATTGTGTCGGACGTCGCCAAGGCGCTGGACATAAAGCTCTGGCATCCTGATTCATTCGCCCGCGATTTCGGCGATGAGAAGAACGATCTCGTTAACTGTATGACCGGCAATCTGGTGCCGAATCAGCCAATGCGCAAGTTCTGGGAAGGATTCGAGTACTATTCTAAGCGGCTTAAGGACGAGCGAGGAAATCCTATGCTATTGAAATTGAAGGACTGGCCGCCCGGTGATGATTTCGCCGAATTATTACCATCGAGATTCACGGATCTGATGAAGGTTCTTCCATTGTCCGAGTACACGCATAGAAACGGCAGGCTAAATTTGGCGAGTCGTCTACCTAATTGCTTCGTGAGACCGGATCTGGGTCCAAAGATGTATAACGCTTACGGTTCCGCTCTTCATTCCAACAAAGGCACGACTAATCTTCATCTTGATATCTCGGACGCCGTGAACGTTATGGTATACGTAGGAATGCCAAAGGATGTTAATGACGAGGAAAGTCTCAAAGGTATGTATTCATATCTGATCTTTACGCATAACCAAGCATCCATTTGCGTCGCTAATATTCTTGTCCAAGTAATAATTGAGTCTTTGAAAATTAATGATTGAAACATTTACAGCTAGGACAGAGGCGTTGAGAGCGATAGACGAAGCAGGCTGTGATATTCTGACGCGTCGACGTGCTCGCGAAGAGAAGGAGAATGTGCCTGGTGCTTTGTGGCACATTTACGCAGCGCGTGATGCAGACAAAATTCGAGATCTTCTGAATGCTGTTGCCTTAGAACGCGGAGCTCGTTTGGAACCTCACCACGATCCTATACACGATCAAAGTTGCTATTTAGATGGACCATTGCGGGAGCGATTGTATCGAGAATATGGTGTTGAAGGGTAAGTGTTACTTTTTAATGCTCTTAAATAATTCTTCAAAGAATTTGCTGGAAGAGAGAACGTCGATTGTAGTAATTTTATTAAAATAATGTTTAATATCTTATTGCAGGTACGCTATCGTCCAATGTCTAGGCGATGCAGTATTCGTGCCAGCTGGCGCGCCACATCAGGTCCGTAATCTCCAAAATTGTATAAAGGTGGCCGAGGACTTTGTGTCGCCGGAGAACGTTTCGCATTGCTTCCACCTGACCCAGGAATTCCGTGCACTATCCGATACCCATACGAATCATGAGGATAAGCTTCAAATCAAGAATATTATTTACCATGCCGTGAAAGACTCTCTGACCGTTTTAGCCCATGTTAAGGAGGATACTCTCGCTAAACTCGCCAAGGCTAACAATGAAACGAAAACAAAGGAGGAGACTTAGCCTTAGGTCTTCCCTGTATGGTGATAAGACCGATTGATAATCCCCTTGATTGGATCTCGTTGTTCGTACGAGATTGATCGCAGTCAGCGCTTCCGGACACAGCGAAGTTGGCACACCCGGAAGAATCTGCAGAAGAAGACCGCCCTTGCTGCAAAAAGATCGTTGCGGAGGTGCGAGAATTTGTTGTGATATTTGTGAAGATTTAATGATTTTAATCAGAAGATTTGATTTGCGATATTGGCTGAGCCAATGAACATTAGTTATATATTGTTTCATTCGAATTCTCTTATATACAATTCTTTTTTGCTCTCCCATTTTCCGCGAGAAAAGGTGCCCGCGGACATGAAGTCCGATGAGCTGCTCTATTACGAGTGAAAACAAAATCCGTAGCTCGGATCGCGCATAGATAAAACGCCGCGTCCATTACTATTGTGATATAAGAAGGACTTTGGATCGTATACATTTATTTGTAATTAATTATATCGTGCCTGTATCCAATACATACACTCATTCACACATATACACATACACACACATACACTTGTCTATATTATATAAATGTAGATAATTGAAATATTGTGTAATAATTTTTGCTAGCAACTACCAGAGAGAAAGAGGGAGAGAAAGGGGGGTTCGTCTAGAAGTACCTTTGTGCAATTAGGTGTGACTATAAATTATTATAGCTGGATCACAGCGGATAACTGCGGATCCATTTAATCGTCTGCTCTGAGATCTGGTGCTTTTCGGTATTTGATCAAAACCCCGGCTAGAGATAGCCGATACGTATTCGCGTTCATGTCTTCTATGTTTCACGCAACAAGGGCGTAAAAAATAAAAAACACTGCCTAACTAATCGGTTCGACGACAATGGAAGAAACAGACCTTTCTCGCATTTCTCTTTTTGTTTAAGTAAACATTTTGTAGAACAACGTTCTTGTAGAGATGCATTGTGTTTCTATGGCGACGTATGTATCGGTTATATGAGCAACGGGGTGAACTACAAGTTTTGTATGTCACTTCGAGTATAAGGCATCAGAACTAAAAAAAAAATAAAAAATAAAAGAAATATACAACTTGTCCGATATTAACTTTTCAAGATGTAACGGCGAATGTGAAACACTGTTGAATTGAACGTTTCATTGTTGTCGTAACCCAGTGACTACCCGGCGTGTAACGGACGGGAAAGTACTAATAAATGAATATGTTATTTTTGTCAAAGCGTATACAAACCGTCTATGTCGGACGATAAAACGAAAAGACAGCGATAATGTAATTGTAACGAGATGCTGAGACGCTAAATAAAGATAAAATTATTTGCAGTAACATTTAAAGGAAAAAATAAAAGGGAAAAAAAGGATGACTTTTTCGAAGTGCCAATGTTGAACCACGTGGGACGTTAAGTATGCGCGCGTTGTATTGTATTCGTGTATGCGTAGGTAAAAAAAGAGAAAGAAAAGAACGAAGAAAAGAACGAAGAAAAGAGAATTAATTAGTCACGCAGAATTCACAGAGATGACAGGGCCGAGTTCCTATCATTTCGTGACAGTTCGTGCGAACGACAATATTCCGCGCTAATCGGACTGTCACTGACGATTCGAAAACTGCTGTCGCTTCCGTTTCTTTTTCTCCTTTTCGCTGAAATTTGTTCTGATGGACGTTGCATAAGCGTAAATATGTATATGAAAACGACGAAACTTTCCGAGATCAATGTTCACACTTATAGCTTGCGACATTGCAAGACACAGCAGCTCTCGAATCGAACATAACGTCGTTACGCACCATTTTTGCGCCGATTGTCAGATAATATAATCATCGACGAATAATCTTGACACAGTGTAAAGAAAAGAAAGAGCGAACGGAAGAGAAGAAAAAGAATAAAAAAAAAAAAGATCACTGGCATCCTGGAATCCGCAATTTCTTTGATCTCAACATTCGTCTAGCATACAACGACTTGATTAATATTTAACGAGTAAATTTTTAAAATATCTTAGTGTTGATAGATAATGATTGTGGGAATTATATAAGCTACAAACAAGCAAAAAGTACTAACTCCACAACGGCGGTGTTGTATAAAGTTCTAGGAAGACGTATTTCTGTGTATTATTGCTGCAAAATGAGACGCTATTGTTTGTCCTCTTGCTACGTGTATATGTACATACATTTATATACATCCGTATATGTATACAGATATAAATATGAAGACGGGAAGAGTGTCTAGGACTCGTAATGATAGGAAGATACGCAAACCTTTACGAAACACGAGAAGATACACCTTACACGCGTAGGTAGATAGTTTATTATACCATTATTATAATTATTATATATTATCATTATTACGTTTAATTATTACGGAAAATACGATATTTAAATGTTGCTGAATATGAGAACGACAAACATGAACGCGCGCGAGTGTAAATGATTTAAAAGAGGGAAAAAAAGAAAGAAAGAATATCGGGACAGTAACGCAGAGTAGACAAATGAGAAAGTGAGCGAGAAAGATAGAGTGTGGATGAATGGAAGAGAGAATAAAGGGTATAATTGATTGTGTGTGCGTATGCGTGGTGGCGATCCAGTGAAAATGCGACAGAATGAGAGAACGAGGGGCCGTGTATTGGGGGCGGAGTGGAATGGACGATATCTAAAATGATGTACAGACCTTCGACCTTCCGCAAGATGTGTGTATATCCAAATCCCAAGAGAAAAAAAAAGAAAAAATTGTGCGCTATATATCCACCCCCTTTCCTCCCCCCTGCGTCCCCTCCTGCAACCACCGGCCGCCCCCAGTCATAGCAGTTATGAACCGCAGGCCGGCAGGTCTGAGTATAATTTTTTGTACTGTGTAAATGTAAGAACCATACGTTTGAATAAGAAAAAAAATGTTTATATTACGAAACACTGGCGTTTGGATCATTGCGTCTATTACCACCCTCAGTCACGAGACGAATGGAAAAGTCGTTTTATAGACGGTTTCTTCATGGAAGTGTAGGCGAATTTAGCGATTCTTTAAAATTTTAATTAAACTGCTCCGGCAATTAAACCTGGAAATTAAAACTCCAAAATTTAGAGTTAGATTAAGAGTTAAGGAAGGAAGAGTTATGTTAAGGAATCTGAAGTCTTCACTCGGAATTGATAAAATAGAAATTTATCTGTTTATTCTCAAAGTTTTAACTCGTCTGCGTTTTTAAGCCATTTGATTACAATAATAATTACTTTTGACATTTTGAAATAATTTTGGATTTTCCCATTTAGCAAAAATACGTGATGTTTTTCATATAAGTACTCATTGTCAAGTAAGCATAATCGCTTTTTTCTTGTCAGAGAGAACAGTCATTCATTTTAGTATAATTATCAGTACGATATACTTATTTTGAAGAAAGGGAATTCAATTTTAATTTCACATTACTATAACATTGCATTATATTATAATCGAATAAATATCTCGATATCTGTGAGAACTGAAATTTCTTGTGGAGGATACTCACAACAGGGGAAGGGTATTGATATTAATTTATCAACAGGTAACATTGAACATTATTTAAATTTACTATAATAATTTTATGATAAAGTTTTGTACTATGTTGTAATAATTACACACCATTTATCAATTTTAAAAGTGCGATCTATCTTTAAATATATACATATATAATATATATTTATACATATATATATATAGATGCTCTCTAAAACTTTTAGAGTGAATCTCACTCTTAAAAATTGAAAAATTGATCCACTCTTTTGACTGGCTCAATTTTTATTTTCTAAAGTGAGATTCTATTCCAAAAGAATTCAGGGAATGTATTTGTATATGTAATATCAGTGAGTGCTTTCTATTTACTCCATATAGTGACACTAGTCAACACAAATGCATTCTATCTTTCTTGATATTTCAATGAAAAACACAGATAAAAACACTTGTGTCAATTTGTGTCTTCAATGGAAAACATCCAATTTTAATTTCTATTTAATTTACTTTGTATCCTTTTATAGTTCTAAGGATCAGAAAAAGATAAAGATTAAATTAAATTGAGAATAAAATTAAATTACATTGATAGAAATGTGGATATAAATTGTTTAAAAAATTTTTTTACTAATCGTGATAACGATCACGTGATACTTTCGTATTTCTTTATCAAATATCGTGACCTTTAACACAATTCGCGATTGTCATAAAAATAGCGCCGATTATCGATAAATTAAAAATAATCTTATCGGGTCTACGAATCTAACGATTATTTTAATTTTAAAATTCCGAGCAACGATCGCATTGTCTCGTTTATGCGCGCGCGCGCAGGCGCTTGCCTCAAGATGGCGGCGCGATCGCCGAGGGGAAGACGATCGAGTGAATCGAGTCGAGTCGAGCCGAGGCGAGGCGCGTCGAGCGGAGCGGAGAGGAGAGTCAGGAGAGTGTCACATTCGCGTTCGAGTGCGTGCGAGACGGTGGAACAATGGTCGCGCGCCGGGGTGATTTACCGTTTCTTGCTACCGTTACCGTCGTCGCCGCCGCCGTCGCCGCCGAGGGTGGCTGTACTCTGTAAGGACTAGTGGCGTCGCGCGCAAGAAGGCGGGGACGAAGGGTTGCTTTATCGGTGCGTGAAACGTAACAGAATGCTTATTCCTTTTGCGGACGTACGTGCGCGGCACCGGGACTGGATATAATACCAAGAGCTACTCCACGCGCCGCGCGTTCTCCGCTTCTTGTGATACACGCCTCCTCCTTGGGCATGCCAGCGCGTTGAGCCAAAATGGCAGCCACGTTAACCGCCGAGCAGGAGCAAGTGAGTATTATCCTGAACCTTGCGTGTTTTCTCTCTCTCTCTCTCTCTCCGCAGATACGTTTTCCGCGATCGAACGTGATTAGATACGTCGGGATCGCCATCATCGTCACCGTCGTTATCTTTATCATCGTCATCGTCATCGTCATTGTCATCGCCATCGCCACTGTCATTGTCGTTGCCGTTGCCGGGCCTCGCCTCGAGTCTCAGGAGATCGAGAGGATCGTCGGATAAATGATCGTGAATTGCGAACAGCCTCCACTTCATGTTCAAGGACTCGGAGTTTCATCGGAGATCTCATTACCCTTTGTTGGCGCAAAAATGAATCTTACATCTCTTTGTGACCGTGGAGACTCTACTCTTGAAATTCTTTGGAGTAAAATCTCACTTACAGATTGAAAATTGAGCCTTGAAGAAGAGTGACTCAATTTTCAATCTTTAAGAGTGAAATTTCACTCTTCAAAGTGACAATTTATTCTTAAGGTTTAGTTTTTAATTTTTTTATTAACTTCTGGTTAGACTAACCTGATGATAATGTAAAAATTGTATTTTTTTTAGCTATGATTAATCACTGAACTGATTTTGTAGTCACTTTTAGATCCGATTTTCCATTATCTGGTTAATTTGTGGCTGAGCTTAACCTGATGCTTCACTCAATAGATTTCATTCATGACATCATCATAGATGAAGCCTATTGAATAAAATATCACATTAAGCCTAACCACAAGTTAACCAGAGAATATAAAACTGATCTTCAAAGTTACCACTACTATTAGTTTAGTGATTAATAGCTAGAAAAACAATTTTTATATACATTATCATCAAATTAAATAAAGTTAAGTTCAAGCCACAAGTTAACCAGATAATGAAAAACTGGGTCTAAAAATTTTAAAGAGTACGACTCGCGGCGGTCAGAAATCGGATGATCGTCGATTCTCCCTTACGGTGGAAGAGGAATTTGTTGCCATCGAATTCCAATAGGCGCGTCCGCATAAATATAAACATCATTTACGTCCGTACGCTCGTCGTTATCTCTCTTGGAGCGTCAGGAACGTGCGATAGCGATCGTAAACACGCCACGGAAATCGTCGTCTCTTCCGACGTTGACACGGCGCGAAGCTACTTCCTTCCTTATTGTTTCTATAACGAGGAGAGTCGTGCGGTTGCACGGACGCTCGTGCGAGGCCGGAAATTCGAACGTTTTGAACGTGTCAGGACGTTAATAATGGGCCGCGTTTCCGGCGGTTGGTTCCTTAAGTACACCCACGCGGCTCACGTTGAGAAATTTCGACTATTTTGAAACTATGAACACATTATCGAACGCGTACCTTGGCTACAAGTCGATACCGTACTCAGTACTGTACTCCATTCGCGCGCATCCCGACCTTCGCCACTTAAAAATTCACACCGGTATAATGTATATTAAGGTGATCAAGTTCTTAAGAAAAGAAAGGGAATTTAAAAAAAAATCAATATTGTAGCAATTAAATTTTAATAGATAAACATTTTTTATTCCCTAAATTTTTTTCTCACTTCAAAAGAGTGAAAGTTTATTCTAAAAACTTTAGAGAATATAATTGTTAATGAAAATGAACAATATTATATTTAAAAATAAAATTAATAATATACTTAATGTATAACGTCATATGAGATGCAATAAAAATTATATCAAGTTACGAGATCATATTTTATTTTTTTAAATTATATTTTTCTATCGAATGTATTTTATGAATAATATCTGGGATTTTAAATAAAAAATCACGTTACAGTTGAAAATTATATTCCACTCTTGTTATTTTCACTTATTACTTTACAGTTATTATATTCACACTTAAAAGAGAGGGAATTAATAATCACATTCTTTTTTAATTTGGGACAAAATTTAGGACGCCTTTGTGAATGAAACGAAGAGTTAAAATTTGGAACTGTTTCTAATTTGGACGGTTTGTCACCTTAATATACATGGCGTGCGAGTCATTTGAATTCTACGTATAGGGCGCGGTCGAAATACGTGAGTGATGCTTAAATCATACAGCGTAAAAAAAAGCTTCCTCCAATTCCTGTTTGCCGACGTTTACGGTTCGTGACAAACTTAATTGCTGATTCTTCTTGGAACACAATTACGGACGTTTACATCGTTAATCGAAGTAACATAGCTGTTCGCTTAATAAGATATAAAGTTGTATAATGCTTAATTCAAGAAACGGTAGCGTCTCGCGCGCGCGCGCGCACAAAGATATATTTTTCATACAATACTTCCTTTCGTAGACGAGATACTATACAGGGTATCTTTTATGGAGAAAAGAAAGGTTCTTTAAAAATAAACTAAATTATCTTTTTAAATCAATATCGTTGAATGATGCAAATATTAAACGAGAGACTTGTTTTTTATCTGATCTTCTTGGTTTATTTTTGATCTTTTTCTTTCTTCATTCATGGAAAAAAAGGTAAGACAAACGGCGCAAAAAGTTCAGTTAAGAATAAAATTATAGGATTGCTACAAAACTAGAAATCAAGGAAAGTCAGAGAAATTAAAAACGATCAGAAAAATCAAGAAAAATCGGAATTTTGTAAAATTTTGTGCAAAATTAAAATTTTTAGCTTTAAAAAAGTATACATATTATAATATGTATAATGTCACACACACTACGCAGTTTTAGAATACTACCTACCAACTTACAATTAAATGCAAATAGTGTCATCAACATTAATAGTAATTTACATTGTTATGTTAAATTGCTCCCGCAACAAAATATTTGATAGTTTCCAAATCAGAACAAAAATATTATTAAAAGCATCGAGGGAAATTATAAAAATTTGTCTGAAAATCAGAGAAAAGTTACAGAATTTTTAGATGAGAAATTTATAACAATCTAGGTTAGTAATATAGATTTTCCTATTTAGGATGATATATATAGTGATTTGCATAATGAATGTACTTTATACATAGATATAAGTATATACATTCATTGTATTAATGTTGTACATTTACAGACATTATTACGATTATAGCGTCGTTCCAGTTTCAAACGGAGAACTTTAATTAAAGAACCTCTGTATTATTTATTGATTTCAAGAATGTATTAAATTTATCGGATTGATAAATTTAGAAGTTTTGTTACAAAAACAAGTGCTTTAAACTGCACAATTGTTAGAGTCTATTTAACCGATGGCGATGACATCAATACGACGATAATTCTACGTTACTAATTTTCGATGCGAGCAAACTCAATTTGAAGCTTCAACGGAGTTTCTTGGTAACGAGATTTTCCCGCATATCGATTTGCGGTGTTCAATTTCCGTCTGGCGCGTACATATTTTTAGCGAACACTAGCACTCGTTGCATAGAAACAGAGGGAAGTAATAAATCCGTCTTGACAAAAGCAATCACCTCCGTTTAAGGAGATTAAGAGTTAATCAAAAGACTTCGATTAATTGATTAATCGACCCTTCATTGTTATAATGACATCGCATTAAAAAATCTACATCATCGCAATTAACGTTATCGCAATTAATCTTCGTAAACATAAAAAAAATGTACTAAATCTTAGTAAATACTTATTTGCATAGTACTAAATATTTACTAAGTATAAGGATATATATTTATTTGATACAAGAATCATTAATTTGATTTATATAATTATCATTTTTTATTAAATAAATATTTACTGTAAGTAAATGTCTAGTTAGTACTATTGAAAAGAACATGAATTAAGATTTGATAATTTTTTCTCAATATATTAAAAATCGGTAAACTTAACTCTCCGTTTTCAATTTTTTTTTGGCACAAGTAAAATTTCACTCAAATTTCTCCGAAATAAAGAAGAGTAGAATAAAGGTTTTAATATTTGAATTAAAAAAGATTTAAATATTTTTCCGAATTTTTTGAAAGCCTAGAACGATAAGAAGCTTAAGCTGGAGAAAAAAATCCTGACTGTAAATGAAGGATGGAGCTCTATGAATCTCAACGTGAATAATTCTAGAAATATGTTAGTCCTTTTATTTTTTTCTCTCTCTCTCTCTCTCTCCTTTATAATAAAATATTCTCAATTACATATATAATATGTAATCAATTTTGTAACATCAATATTCGCTGTTTGCTACATGTCGTTCGTCTTCGGGCACGCGTTTCAAGCCATTCCCCTTGTATTCTCTCGTTGTAATTCAGCTCTGCCACGAGATTAATTCTGTCGTCAAACTTCTCCCCGTTTAACGCGCCGATATTCGTCGCGCGCGACGAAAAGAAATAACGTCGCGATGAGGTCGACGCCGCGCGTCGCGTCGCCGTCTCTGAATTCGCGAATTCGCGAATTCGCAAGCTGCGGAGATGCCCTATCGGGAAGGGTTCGCGGTATTAAGAATTCCTCGGGTCCTCTCGCCGTTAATACACGCGCCCAGTGTGCGGCACGGTGCAGGCGGCCCGGTACCGCGGGTACCACCATGCCGATCCCCGCCGGCTGGCACATAACGGAAATGACCGGTGGGGAGGTAGCCGGACACCGGAAGTTGTATCGGTAGTATACCCGACGCGTGTACGTACGTGCACGCTCACGCGTCGCCCGTCCACGGTCATTGCTCGTTTTAATAGCGTAAAAACGATATGTCGTCGTGCCCGTTTATGCGCCGGCGTATCGCCGATCGACGTCGTCGTCCTGTCGATCCTCGTCGTCTTGTAATCTCGTGATCTCGAATACGAATGACGGGACGCCGCGCTGCTCGGCAATACGCGATCGAGAACTCTACTCATGTCGGGGAATAAAAGCACTCTCATAATTTTCGATTCGGGTCAAATATTCTTTCTAACGAGCTCCAATTCTCTATCCAATTGAATTCTTTTTCTTTATCGATGCTGACAGTTAAGCACAGATAAAAAGAACACTAGAAAATGTCTGAAAAAAGTCTTGCATTAATTCGAATTCTGGTTAAAATTGAGCATATAAGAATTTTCTGATTGACTAATTATAATATTCTGAAAGTCTTAGAGTGAATTCCATTCTGAAGAGTGAAATCTCATTTTTAAAGATTGAAAATTGTGATACTTACAAGACTGGCTCCATTTTCACTCTTTAGAGTGAGATTCCACTCCAAAGATTTTAGAGAGTATATAATTCATTCTTAACCAGAATTCCAATTAATACAACCAGATTCTTTTTAAGATAGATATTGTGCATTATTATTATTATGTATATAATAATTATTAATTATGTACTTATAATAATTATAATTCTAATAATTCTAATAACCTAATTGAGATAATCAGAATTCTAATTAATGTGATCAGAATCTTCTGGTTCTTCCGTTTTCAAAAATGTTTCTCAGTGAACGCAAAACGCTCGCGTTTCCATTCATAAAAAAAATGATGATAAAGATACCGCTTTCACGTGCCTACGTCGTCGAAATTCGACATCGGTGGGATTATATTTCGACATTCCCGAGTCGATCCTCCTCTTCCTATTTTTTTCTTTTTTTTTTTATTACGAAATCACGTGCGACGAACTGACGAGTCGACGAATACTCGAGATATGCACGTGTTGAGTTCGCGTCGATCGGGTCACGCTGATAAAGATTGCAATTCGCGATTTCCTGCCCGCCGCGCCGTGAAGCGCCATTTTCAAGGTTGACATTGTGCAACGGCGTATGCAAGATGCTGAGCGATTGCGACCGGAATTCTGTTGCCCAATCTATGTTTTGTTATCCTGCGCTGATTTCAGCAACATGCGATAATGTATTTATAGAATAATTACACTCATTTGCTTTTGCCGCGAGCGATAAGAACAAAAAAAAATGGAAATATGCTTTGTTAAGTTTCTAAACGAGCGTTATTATGATACACTAATTGTTTTTTCGTTACTCTATTAATATTTGTTTTTATTATTTATATGTACATGAAATATTTTTTATATTTATGAAAGTTATATATTATATAAAGTAAAGAAATATATTTATATTATTATATCAGTAGCAAGCAACGAGAAAATTATTAGTATTGAAAATATGAATAGATATGCTAATGTGTATGTTTAATAACGCAGAAACAAATATTGCAATTTATATAGAAAAATTCATTTTTATGTATACAAAAGTTACAATGTATCTTTAATTATGTAAGACTTTCCTTTTGAAATCGTGAATACATATACGGTACTTTCTTTTCCCACAGGCTACAAAGGAATTTATAGAAGCTGTGAATAGGTGTAGGGCTGGTAGACGAGCTGGGCCGGTATCCTGGAGCACGGCGGTCAAGTTTTTAGCGGCACGGAAGTTTGAGGTTCAACGAGCTTTAGCTCTGTACGAGCAGCACGAAGCCACTAGGAGGAGAGAAGGATTAGCAGTTTTGCATCCTACCCAGGAACCCCTACTCAGTGAACTATACACAGGAAAATTTACGGTCCTGGTAAGACGAGAAAGTCAATTAACGCAGATGCGTTTTATTTAGTTGTTGCGACTTAAAACAAATAATGTATAAATTATTTCAGCCATCAAGAGACGCAACAGGTGCAGCGATAGCTATTTTCACAGCGCATTTGCATCTTCCACAGAATACTACACATCAAACAACTTTACAAGTAAGTTTTACAAAGTATATTTTTAATGATTGAATTAAGAAAGAATTTTTATAGAGTGTGTGTCGTAGATACTTATTTTTATAATCAGAAACATCTATAGTTTCCTAGAAAAGTTTCTAGAAAAAATAAGCCTTTAAAATTCATAATTATTAATGTAACCAACTTTCTCATCTTTTGCAGGGTGTTGTATATCAACTAGACGCTGCCCTTGAAAGTGCAGAAACGCAGAAGCATGGACTAGTTTTTATTTATGACATGTCTGATAGCAAGTATCAGAATTTTGATTATGACCTGTCTCAGAAAATTCTGACACTTTTGAAGGTAAGTCGATGAATATATATTTTAGACACGGTAGAAATTTATTGTAGGATAATGCACACGTGATCTGTCTGAAACAGACCATTAAATTTAGTAATTTAACTTCAGCACTCATTAAAAATAATAAGAATTGTGATAGAGATACATGTACACGAGTATTAAGAAATATGAGCGTAGAGAAGATAATTTTATCATGAAAGCAATCTATGACAAATTGTTTGAGAAATTTGAAAAGACGCGAACAAAAAAAGAATGAACAGTCAACTACGCGTGACTTACCTAAATAATCAGGAAGCGCGAAGTTTGTTTCCTCCTGTTCTCACCAAAGACATATAATATACGTCCACAATTTCTTGACTTCCTATTGCAAAATTGACGCGCGGGAACATCGTGTAGAATCGTGTTTCTTTTTTTCTTTTCTCCGTTTTCGACACGCCGAATTAAATTAGATGATGAAATAGCAATGTCATAGATATTTTCTCCGTACATTACGCATCGATTTGCACACCGTTTTCTCTCGAAATATGTGTAATACTTTTCGGTACGACGCGATTAAGCGGCTTAACGACTAGTGTTCGTCCAAGCGAAGCAGAGCACCACTGCCGCTCGGAGTTAGAAAGCGAGAAAAGAGCGTGATCGAGAGTGAGAGGAGAGTGAGTCTTGCGGCGAGTGTTCATTATGTATAACGATACACGGTCTCATTTCTCTATTCCCGGCGACATGACAGAGGTGCTCTGTCACGCATAAATGTCGAATGCATGAAAGAAAGCCGTTGTGCTATTTGTTCTAGCCTGAACAGCGATGTGTAAAGGTTGACTGAAATAGCGCCATTTTGCAAACTTTTATACGAATGTTTTTGAATAATTACATCCTACGTATTTCTACGTATTACTATGTTACATAAATCTCGAAACACACTATAGGTAGTAAGCTTTAAATCGTTAGGAATCAATCAATTATAGTCAATTATTCTCCTCATATTCGACTGTGATTGACCAATACCTTACGGCTTAAAGCTTGTTACATTTATTGTGTTTCAGAACTAAACCGTGAACATTATAATACAGCTTGTATATAAAAGAGATTACTTAAAAATATTTTCTCACGGATATATGAGAAAGAGAACAAGACCTAATTACGAAGAAATACATTATTATATTTTTATATAAATATAGAAATATTGTATTATTAGTCACTAAAAACTTCACAGAATATCGTTTTTCTTTTCAATGATAATTACTAATTTGCAAAGTGGCACAGCGTTATACCCGCGATCTGAATCTCTTAGAGACAGATATCTCATTCTGACATAATGAATAAGAACAGTGGTAAATTTCCGTGCTCCCAGAAGAAAAAAATTTCTCCAAGAAGAAGCGTAATAATTATGCGAATTACATGAGCACGAAGTGCCATTTAACGACGTCTAAGTGCGTGGCCCGATTAACATTCACGTTGCGTGCAATTTCGTCCGGCATAGTGTGGAATTATAGTTATTACCGCCACTGAAGTTAACCCAATTAGTCATCGTCGGTCGGTCGAAATAGTCTCGTGCGTTAACGCTTTGATGCGGCCAGCCCACTTACGTAAAAAAAAAATGGTGTCATAGGCGACGTAACTGATTCACATGAGCTCCTCCATGCAAGCGTCACTTTCATGCCGTCATCATATGGATATATATATATATGCACGTGACGTCTTTTCACCCTGACTTTCACACGTCATCGATCATTCTTGCATAATTTAATAACGCCTCGTCGTTCTCAAGGGATGAAAATATTCCCAATCTTCTTAGCATGTATGAAGCTAAACTCGTTTGTAAAAATATTTTTTCCCCAAGACGTACGTCATACCTCGTTGAGACGCCGATTATGTCGCTTCAATTGATAATACGTCACAGCTTCATTCTTCTTTTTTTTTTTAGACTCCTCTATACTTCTTGGCGGGCCGCAAAATCCACATTTAGCTCTCACGCGCGTGAGGATGTACGGCTCGAAGAGCGGTGAGACGCTTAAGGGCGTTTACGCTTCGCGAAAGGTGTGGATTACGCGATTACGCGACGAAGCGTATCGAAGTAGTGCGTAGGGTGCGACTTTCAAAGGTTTCCCATAGGAGAGACTTCCTCTTCTAACAACATAACGTCACGTATCGTCGACGTAACCGTGAAAAAAAATATTGGATAATCTAAGGAGGCGGTTACAATCGTTACAGACGAGGCATATCTTTTTTTTTTACTCTTCCCTCCGAGATGATATTATCGTCGTTCGTTATCGAGAGAGCGTGAAGGTGCGAAGGACCTTCACGCGCCACGCAATTTAATCGAATCCTAATCGCGCGGTGAACCGTACTTCCAAGGTGTCCCGCTTGATAATGGCCTTTACAAAGGTTTAGTGCGCGGTGACATTTGCATCTCAGTAAGCCGCGTAATTAATAGTCGAATTCGGTAGGCGTAGAATGCATTTTCGCTCGCTCTGACGATCAAACGGATGTCCGCGGTCACTATTCAGAGATAATCCTCCGTCGGATAAAACTCGCATCCGTGGAAAGCACGTCGGGCGTTGGCGAAAAAAAAAGCGATGATATCGCGCTACGATGATGCGAAATGAAGCGTTGACTGATAAGACAGATAAGAAAGATAAAAAAAGATAAGAGAGTCGAGATAAAAGATTGTGACGTGTCTTCATTTATAAATCGGTCGATTAGATTAAGAATTGAGAATATGAACTCTCTTCTCAACGGCATGTTTTTTTCTAGCGGCAATCGTAGTATCGATCACCGAACAATTGTACGAGATTCAAAGGCTGATGATAGAAGATGAAACGTAATTGTCATAGTGGGCGTAAGTTAAGGCAAAGAAATACGTATACATAAATCATGAAAGTCTATTGTATGGATGCGTATACGTTTTTCTCTGTCTTATCTTACATCCATGATTGCGACAGTTAGATCTCATTCTCAGCTTAATGTGCGTGTCTACCAATGATACGTATAGTTTAACTTTAATCTTGGTTCAACTAATTCTCTATTTTTTCTAGTTTTAAGAATTAGAAAAAGATGAAATGTAAGTTGAATCGAATTAAATTTAATCTACTGATATCTATCTCTACCAATATAAATTAATCTGTCCAGTTTACTCTTCTTTTTTTATAATTTTTTATATTGGAAAAAGATAAAAAGTTAAACCGAGATTAAAATAAAACTATATTGATATAAACGGGTATAAGTAAGAGAGGTGTGCCGATTACGGTCACAGTTAGATGTTGGAATAATACATCTGTATATATTTTAAATTTTATCTCAAAAATGACAGAAACATAAATTTTAGAAATATAAATCTACATGAATGGAAACGGGCATAAAAGTAATATTTACAATTCAATCTTGTATGCAAAATCATTTTAAATCAGATGTTAATTAATTTTGAGATTACATCCAGGTAATGAAACAAACATAACATCTTAAGATATTTAAAACAATTTTAATATGACTGATGATCATTATAATGATCGCTGTTATCAAAATATTTTTAAAACTTGCAAAAAAGTAAACGCTTTCTAATATAACATTTCGAACAACGTAAATAACAAACGTAAAATGAAAAAATGTATTCAACACATTCATGAACACACGCGCGCGCGCATATATATATGTATGTATGTATATAATTATATATGTATATGTATGTATATATATATATATATAGTTTTAATCGCATTTTGCTTTGATCATATTATACGATATTTTATCATGATATGTTCATAATAATAAAAATTCTATTTATGGTGCATTTACAGTTAGACATCGCTCTCTTATCTCAAAGGTGACGCACAACTTTAAAACTGTGTCAATTAAAAGAAATAATCTTATTTTCAAAAAGCGATCTTAGTGCTTAAATATTTCAATGTGAATTTATATACGTATGCAATTCTGCAAACACGTGTCGAAATCTTTTTCAGTCTTGAAATGCAATCATGAACCGAATTAGAATATCATCTATTAAATTGACAAACAATTTAATAATATTAATGTTGATAAGCATTATAGAAAGATATATTAATATGTGATTTAATTCTGTTAAAGTACTAAGATCGACTTTGACTGAAAATAGAATTATTTTTCTTTATTGATTTATTTTCGTCAGTTTAACTTCAAATTATAATTGTTTCGAAAACGTGATCTTCAAATTGTTATGAATGAGAGTTAAGTCTAAACTATTATTCTATTAATAATTGAAAGTGAACTAATTTAAAACGTCATAAAAAAATCATCAAAATGTTACAACTCAAAAAAAGTGGTTTAAATAAAATTGTTAACTCAAAAAGGATGTTTCTTTAGAGGCTGTGAAACGGAAATGTCATTTAATCGTGTATTTTCTTTTTGCCGATATTATTGGATTAGTCAATAATTTGCTGTTTCAAATTGATAAATATTTCTTCTTCTTTTCCGGGAAATTTAATCTTTTCGAGCTGTGTCACATTTGAAATAAGAGAGCGATATATAAAACTCGCTGGGTAGAAAACGTGTGTTAAAAATAAAAGCTCAAACTACGAATAGCACGCTTAGTATATCCTCCGGTCTCTGCGGACAATTCTGCAATTAATGTTCGCGTTAATCAACAATTACGCACGGAAATTTCACGCAGTTTTACCCAAGCTGTGGATAACCCGAGGCGTTGGGATATTCCAACGATCGACCGGATGAGAGGCACTGGTGGGCAATACGTCACCGCGTATACACGGTTGCTGCACCTCCGCTGCCGGTGGTAATGATAGAGAAATAGAGAGAGAGAGAGAGTGAGAAAGGGGATGGGGGGGGGTGGGAGAGGGAGAGGAAAAAAAGAAAGAAATTCTCGCGTAAGGGATGTCGGTGGTGAAAAGAAGGGGTCGCGTGTGGGGTGAGAGAGCGAGCGACGGCGCGGTGCGGCGCATGCGTTCCCGCGGCGCTCCGGATAACCGTCGACGCCGACGACGCCGACGGTCAGTAATCGTCGTGACCCCCTTGCGGCCACCACGTCGCATTCGGACACGGACGACCCGATTCTTCTCCCCTCCTGCCGTCTGTTCCCTCCCCCCGTTCGTTCGATCGCGTCCTTGTTCGCGTGCGAGGCCAGCCAGTGCTTTATCCACGGCGACGTCGCTCCGTTCATCTCGGTGACGGCAACGACAAGGACAACTAGGACGACGATCCTTGAGCCCGCTGCCCGCTGCTGTCAGCAGTGCGGTTCTCCCGCGCCGCACCGGTGTTATACTAATCTCGCGCTATCGATTAACCCGACCGAGTGCCGGCAGTGATTTCAACTAACTGGAGCCTCTTTCGCCCAGAAGATATCGACATTCGAAAAACTCGACAGTCGGACGGCAACGAAGACGGACGACCGTTGATCACGACCCCGTTGGCCCTGATACGGGCGGTTGATATGCCCGCGATTTTGCCCGCGACTTCAGCCGCGTCATCCGGTGGCGGCTGCCTCCGCTACTCCTCACGGTAAATTTCGACTGTCAGCCGAGATCGATCGACCGACCGTTTGTCCGACTGACGGGCGACAGCCAATTTGTATCCGCGACTCTTGGCGCAATTTGACGAAACGACGACGCGGTTAATTCGGATGTGGCAACGCCAAGCGCGCGGACTCCGCGGCTAATTCGAGACGCCCGCTCGAATGTGTTCCGCGCGCTCACCTCGCACTCACCTCGCTCCTAAAATTGTAACGCCAAGCCTCGCGGAACTGACGCCGATTTCTTCCCGGAACATGGAATCGCGTCAGTGCGCCCCGTCCTCGTTACACGCTTCCTACCTCGATGACGTTTGTTGTATACGTAGCGACTGTTACGTGCCACCGACGGCGGTGGTGGTTTCGTGGTAGTGGTGGTGCTGACGTCGTTGGCGTTACGGTACTTCCGCCCTCCGGTCCGTACCCCGAGGGTTAAGTTATTCGGTTTCCTGCATTTTATGTGCGTTACGAAATACCTGGGAAACTCGCTCGCCTCGGTAACTCGTTGATTAAACGCGAAAAAATCACGGCCGGAAAGATGTTATATTTCTCCGTTTTTTTTTTTATATTTTTTTCTTCAGTCAGGTACTTCCCGATTCTCCGATAATCTGATTAAAGGGTCGCGTTTCTTTCGCACGTAAATCGTTTCGCGTCGCGTACGTGCTCTATAGCTGGCAACTGATTCGCCAATGTGCAATATATGACCTGTTCTATTATTGCAATGTCTTTGAAAGGTCGTAGCGAAACCGTACTTTTAGAAATTATTCACGCGGAATCGCGGATTGTTGCGCGATACTACCTGCCAGTATTTTTACTGTTATTAAAAATTTGGAAAGTATTCTAATAAATAAAGGTTTCGTACCGAAATTCACTAATGACAAATTTATGAATTTAATTAATAATTAAATTGAAAATTATTTAGATGTTTAATTAATAGTAATAATTTTAAACATTCCTTTAAGATTATAAATCAACAATTATTACGATTATAATAAAATAATGTCTACTTATATAAAATATTATAATATAATGATTATTTATTATAAAATAGAAATGGTAAAATAAAAATTATGGAATGAAATTTCTTATAAGCAAATAATGTATTATTATATATTATTACGTATTATTAACTTTAATTTTTAAATCTACTATAACTGGAATAGGATGTTAATGAAATCTTTATCGGAATATTTTTTTCTAACTTTTAGTAATGAAAAACATCAATAAGTCATGTTTCGTTTATGCATCCATTTTTCAGGGCGGCTATCCGGCAAAATTAAAAAAGGTCTTGATAGTGACGGCGCCGTTGTGGTTTAAAGCGCCCTTCAAGATCCTTCGATTATTCGTTCGTGAAAAACTGAGGGACCGAGTATTCACAGTATCAATCCCTCAGCTGACGTTGCATATCCCACGAGAATCATTACCACATCGTTTAGGCGGCACGTTGGAGGTACAGCATGAAGCATGGCTACTACATTGTCTTAAATCCATGACGAACCGAGGCGGGGGTGAACTGTGTGAGGTCAGTACCTAACGCAATTTTAAATTCGCCATACATATATATTTTTGTCTTATAACTCGCAAATGTTCGAAATTTAAAAAATAAAGATTCTAAAATTTTTTAATCATTGTATTTGGACTTACTGTCGTAGAAGTAAAATATTTTATTTGGATTACAATTATTAGAAAGATAAAATTTTATTACTAGTGGAGTTTTCGAATGATTTTATCGATAATTTTAGCAATTTTGTAATCTTTTATGTGTTCATTTATGATGATTTTAGGTCACCCCAAGAGTAGGTACACCTGTGTCGCCCACGGCGAACGATAATACGGTTCATCAAAATCCTAATGGAACTACAACGCACAGTAGTTCGACTAGTCCTATAATTGATAAGAACAAACAAGTGAACAATGGTGTGTCGAATATCAGCGATATCGAGATCACCACCGCAAATGCTGATGCTTGGATTGGAACCGATGAGGCACCTTCCCCAGTTCAGCCTCCGTCCTCAGCTAGTTCTGGTTTTAGTGACGACGATAGTCTTCATGGGGATCCTGGACTTCAGGCTGTTACCATGGAGCAATTTATAACGGATATTCATTCGCGAGGACGCGCTGGTCTCATAGCGGAATACGCGGAAATTAGACAGAGACCGCCTGATGGTTCATTTAATAATGCAAAGTGCGTAACAGCAATGTTCGCGTTTGTACGGTACCCATTAATCCCATTCAAGTTAATTAATATATGTTGTGTCGTTCATTCCAGGTTAAGGTCTAATCAATCAAAGAATCGCTACACCGATGTGCTTTGTTATGACCATAGCAGAGTCTGCCTTTCACAAATAGACGGAGATGCGACGTCTGATTACATAAATGCGAATTTCGTTGACGGTTATAAACAGAAAAACGCGTTTATCAGTACTCAGGGTCCTCTTCCGAAAACTTGCGGTGATTTCTGGAGGATGGTTTGGGAACAGCAGACGTTAGTTGTCGTCATGACTACAAGGTAAATTGCTTTACTTGTACGCTTTTGGTAAACTTTACTACATCTTGCATAATGCATAATTTAAAGTTTTGAACAATTTTACCAATATCATATTTCATGTTAGAAACTTTACACGTAACTTTATTGTTTCACGTGAATGTATCGTTCTTGTTTCAGAGTAGTGGAAAGAGGGCGTACAAAGTGTGCACAGTATTGGGGTCCGGAACCAGGTGATGAAGTACAAGCGGGTGGCTTCACCGTAACTACCCTTGAGGTCGATACAAATCCAGATTACACAATATCCATGCTTCTTCTTACAAACAATAAGGTATATATTTTGATATTTTTTTTCTCTCGGTTATCACAAATGTCACTATTTCTTCATGTTTAATTTTTTTTATTTCAGACTGATGAGACGAGGGAAGTTTGCCATATGTTGTACACAGTGTGGCCAGATTACGGTGTTCCTCAGTCGGCTAAAGCTTTATTACAATTCTTGTCCTTAGTCAGGCAACAGCAGAGTAAATTACTCGCTAGCAGAGGAGACACATGGGCCGGACATCCTCGAGGACCACCTATAGTCGTACATTGCAGCGCTGGCATCGGAAGAACAGGTAAATAGACGCTTCTTGCAATCAGAATTATGATTTAGTAATTGGCACTCTTATTTCCCGAGACATAAAAATTTAGACGTGAGGTATGCATTAAGTTGGTGCATTTTTCCAGGCACATTTTGTACCTTGGACATTTGCATATCGCGATTAGAGGACACTGGAACCGTAGACATACGAGGAACTGTCGAGAAGATTAGAGCACAGAGGGCCTACAGTATTCAAATGCCGGACCAGTACGTCTTTTGCCATCGTGCTTTGGCGGAATACGCGCTTTCCAAAGGGATGCTCAGTGCGCAGCATCTCTCCATGTTACCTCCACCGATCGAAGAGGATTCTGATTAAGAGAGTAATGAGTTCTGCTATCATATACCGGATTGATGTTCTTCCCTAGTATGCGTGTGTATGTATATATAAATATGTATACATATACATACATACATACACACACGTACACACGCTATCCTTAAAATAGCCTATTTCTACCTTAAACGACTGAAAGTTATTTTTTGCTATTGTATCCATCGATGTAACGATTGAACTTCTCGCTATTACGTTAGTCCTAAATTTCCTATGAAGCGGATTGGTCTTTTTTCAATACCAAATAAACGAACAGGAAATGTTTCATATTCCTGTTCTTTATGCTCTGGCAAATTCTATGTAAAGGTGCATCAAAAGGCACTGATCAAAGTTAGATATTTTACTAGTATAAGAATCTGGCACAAAACATTGATGGATCTTATTCGACTCTCTCAAACTTAAATTAGGATTCATATTCTTTAAGATTTAAAGCTTAAATTTGAGCTATTACGAAACAAGATTTAATTTATAAAAAAATATTTTAATTTATTATATCTTTTAATATATCCCAATTAATAAATTATAATTTTCTATTTTTTTTT
>NW_017296157.1:859417-865316 GCF_001594075.2 Trachymyrmex cornetzi | reverse complement strand
TATATATATATATATAAAACTTTTAAAATATATGAAAAATATAAATGTGATTATATACATTATATAAAGTTCACAAATTAATACGAATGTGGTTTAACAGTGGTCATGATATAGCCACAATTAATTAAGATTTGAAATTAGAAGTATCGTATAATATATAATAAAACGGCTTCTGCCTTATGAAAATGTAGATTATTCTAGAAAATAACTACATATTGATAGATGTTTTTGGGTAACCAAAGATTATCTGCTGCACAAATTTAGAGAACCGAAATTTTTTAATGTACGTAAAATTTGGTTATATATACAATCGCGCGGGGAAAATTCCGTTTTACAGGGATTAATAATCAGGGATCACATTGTAGATTAAATAATTTCCGACGCGACTAAAAATGACGAAGCCTAACGAGTGTAAAAGGCGTTAAAAATTAAATTAAGCCTTTACTTTAGTCGAGTAAAAACTTCGAGTTCATCTGATAGTATGATATATGTATACATATACATATCTGTCTATAAACACATATGTATATGTATAATTATACATAAATATACATATACGCTTCATTATGAAAATCGTAACGATTGAAAATCGTATATACTTGCAAGCATCAAACGTTTGAAGACATTTTAAAATCTAGATATATATAAAAAAATCTTAATACGATGACTATGTAAATTTTACCTTCAACGGAGATACTACAATGTAATAATAATTTTAAAAAGTACACAGAGACGGAATACGAAAAAAAAACTTAAACTTATTAAATACATTCTAGGGTATTTAAATCGCGTACATGATATGCGATTTAAATACAAATTGATTTTGTATGTAACTCTGTGAAATAATTATTCTTCAAATACATCTCATATTTCCAAGAGATTGCATATCTTTGGTTCTGTGAGATGCTTAGTAATATGATCAAGAAGTGAAATACATGAAAAGTTGAAATGTTATTTTCAAAATCTCTTGATTTTCGATTATTATGATTATTATGAACATGAAGTATGTACGTGTAACCTTGGATATATGTTAAAAACGTTGTGTCCGATCTGTGTTAATCGTATCCAATAAGTACTCGAATCATTTATCCGTTGAATGTGTACAAGACCTCTGCAAGGAAACTGCGATATATGCGACAAAAGTCTTCTTGCACTGGTCGCTCGATGTTTGATGAATTACGAACTTTATCGTGGGCTATTATGATATTAGTATTGTAAAGCATTGTGATAGTCGGTAGAAGTCTCCGAAAATTTGTATCTCTATTCTTCCAAGTACTGCCATTGCCAACTATGCTAATTTCTATTTCTAATCACGCTGAGCTAAATTCTTCGCGGCATAATCACGGTACGGCCAGTCCGCTCCGTGTATATATACGTATATATATTTACTAACTGATTTGTAATAATTTATTAATATTGAGTTAGGACAAGATATATATAGTGACGTAAATTGATCAGAACGACGAACATGTGTAGGATGCAGAATCCCTTGATTGGGATTTTTCTATTTTTACGTACAAGTTATTCGGAAAAATTCGTTGTAACGAAAAATGTTTGTGGGAGACCGATCACGAGTGTTCGCATTGCTTAGTTTTCCGTGAAATTTTCTGCTGTAGCCCTTCGTAAGACGAATTTCCGAATATCTTGTGCAATTTTGTAGTTTCACGCAGAGCGTTGTAAGATTTTATTTCGGCAGAACGATAACGAGATAATTGTTGAAGACGTCTTCGAATTTTATACGAAATCCATACGCGCTGCTGTACCGCGAGGAAGCTTAGTCACGTTTAAATAAGTTAACGATACTTGGACGTAATATTTATAAGTTCCTCCTACCCTTAGGTTACCTACAAAGGGCATATTATCGATATTGATTATCGTTTATTATGTTACTACGTTTACGTAATCTATTAATAATCAGCATTATCCTTTTTGTATTTATCTTAACTATTTATTGTATCAATTGATTTAAATCTTCATGTGATGTATATATACGCACATAATTATCATGTATTTCTCAATCTCCACTCTTAAGGATGTTCGATGGACATATAGCACGTATATTAATATTTATACTTCAAACAAACTATATGTATACATAAAGTTGTGTTCATAACATTCTGTTTTTATTAAACAACACATTTGTGTAGTTTATTTACTTTATTTATTATTTTTATTGTTATAAACTAAAATTTAAAAAATAATAACAAAAATCGAAATGTTTTTGTATAAGTACTTTAAACATTTAAAATAACTTATACAAAGTTTCATTGCGATTCACTTATTAATTACAAAAATTTAGAATAAATATTTTCTTTATTTACTGGACAACTAATTTTTGCGTCGCAATGTAATTTTACATAAATAATCTTGAATACATAAAGTACTTATATTAAAAAATTGTGTGAGATTTCTGATTTATTTTGTAATACATTTCCATACATTTCTGTTAAAGTACAGATGTAAAAGATTCTTCTTTGAAATAATTTATGGCCGGTATTCATAGTCGGTTCTTATTTTAAGACCGTCTTAAGTAATAAGATCTTATGTATTAAGTCGTTAACGTGGCCCTCTGATTGGTTCATGACATATTAAGATTGTACTTAAGACGGTCTTAAATATAAGATCTGACTATGAATACCGGCCTATGACTAGGATAGTAAACCGTCACTAAAAAAATTTGTTACATTACTTTTAAATAAGATTTAGAATAATTCGTAATTTTTTCATAATTTTTTTTTACTATTTTAAAATATCTACCAAACATCCTTAACAATGGCATTCGTTTAGCGTTCTTTTTTTTTCATCTATTTTTTGGGAAGGTTTCTTTTATACGAAGTGCGAGAAATGGAAATCTAATTCGATCGTCTCGATCAAGTGTGAATGTACAGTGCGATTTTTATAGCTATTTTTGCGTGTGCCTCCCTCGCATCATAATATGTTTAATGACGGATCAAACCGCCCGTCAGTGAATGTTGTCAGGACGGGTCAAAGTTTCTCGTAACGGACTCATGAACGAAATGATTAATTAACGCGGAGTAAAATAATTATATTGTAATACGCGAACGCACTCGAGTGCGTGTGTGTTAAGCTTTGGAACTGAGGGTAGGTAGTTTAAAGTAATCGACTCAACAGTATTATACCTCATTAAATGTTCGCGATCCTTCTCTTCTCGCCAAATCGATTTTTTTCGCCGGCGTCGGACATTTGAGATTTATTGTCCACCTTTGAATATGTATGCGAATAGATGATTCAAACGAGAACAAAGATGTAACTTAATAATGGATTATTGCGATAAAGTCTAGGTGAAAAAAGTCCATCAAAGCGGGAAGAATAAAAAAAAGATATGTATGCAAATTATACAGTGGACTATAACTTTCAAACTTCCGATATATTTCCATTCCTTCAACACGTTTTAAGTTGCGAACTTGTACCATTGTTGCTACGTCTTGCGATTCGTTTCGGTAATTTGCACTTGTAACGTATTCGCTATTTGTAGATCTTGAAGATTCATCACTGATGTTACACGTCTCTATATCGAGGTATTGATAAAAGAGGTTGATATAATCGTCTAATTATTATTTAATGCGATAGATGCCCATTTTTATATTACAATTAAATGCGATATTAAAAAATCGAAGCGCAAAGTGAAAGGAGCTGCAATAGGAGAACCCAATGTTTTATGTGTATATCTGATGTATGCAACACGTGTCATAATAATTAAGATTCCCACGAGATGAAGAAAAAGATTGTTAAAATATTATGAAAATGGAGAAAGTAAAAGCAGCGAGGGAAAGAAAAAAAATTGTATATAGAAACGGTATGACTTTAAATTACTATCTCGCACACATGATTGTATCTGATTAATAATTATTTAATATATTGCAAATATAAATGGTACAAATTCTAATGTTTTATTGCATTTTGAAATCATATCAATTAAGTAAGAATAATTAGTGTAAATATTTAATGTTTTCCACAGATTCGTATATCGTGTGTATTATTCTTTTTTTTATTTGATTAACACATCCCTTGCGCGCGCTACGCGCGCGCTCCTCCATTATACTATCCTTTTTAGACATTATGAAATATAATATTACGAATCTAGATTCAAAATGTTTGAATAAGAAAAATGACCGAATCATAATGGCGGTTTGAAAATTGAAAATTCAAAGTGGTTAAATCAATATGGCGGATGGAATTCTTTAGTCAAATACCATAAAAAATTTTATAATAAAATTATTTATTATCGAACGCTAATGTTACATGTTGCTTCATTTTTTTATTTTACGTTAGAGGAGAAAATCTTCGTACATCTTCTGCCAGGTGGTGTTTCATTTGAACATCAACCTGACCAGAGGAAGACACTTGGCGCCCGAGTTCACTGGGTGTGTTGGATTCCTTCAGTTCGTGTTTTCGAATAGTGAAGTCAAATATTTCTTTTGTATTCGTTTGCTCATCATTTGCTTACGATTGCTCCGTCGAATTTTCATTTGCTCACCCTTGGTTCAAAAGTTATACGAAATTTAAATTTTAGGGGGTCAACATCACGCTCGCCCGCCAATATTAAAAGATGGAACATTTTTTTCTGCATTCGTTGGCTCATCGTTTTATCACGAATGCTCGCATTCGAACGGAATGAGCGCAAAAATTTTTTTTGCGAATATAGGTAGCGCATAAATAGCGCATTATTCAAAAATCTTTTCATTAAGATTTGGGTAAATGGCGGTGGTCAGCTAGGCACACGTGACTTAGGGCTGAATATGACTATTCGTTCCAAGGAAGAAGTACCTTAAATGTTGCAGCGCATAAATAAAAAATGCCTGGAAATAGTAGCGCATAAATCATGTGTATTTAATTTTCTAAATCGGTTGTTTTTTACGGCTGGGTGGGCTAACAGTCTCCATACACAGTCCCCCCAGAAAAAATTTTTTTTTTAGCTAAATGGTATGAGCGCAAAAATTGTTCTTTACGGATATAGATAGCGCATAAATAGCGCATTTATCCTGTGTATTTAATTTTCTAAATCGGTTGTTTTTTACGGCTGGGTGGGCTAACTGTCTGCATACTCGACATAAAACGTCGTAAAACGACGTAAAACGACGTAAAACGATGGACAAACGACGTAAAACGACGTAAAACGACGTAAAACGACATAAAACGACGGACAAACGACGTGAAACGACGGACAAACGACGTAAAGCGACGTAAAACGACGGACATACGACGTAAAGCGACGTAAAATGACGGACAAACGACGTAAAACGACGTAAAACGAAGGACAAACGATCGTTATAAAACGACGTAAAACGACGGACAAACGACGTAAAACGATGTAAAACAATATAAACATTGTTTTATTTTGTTTCACATTGTTTTATATTGTTATAATAAACTTAAATCTTCTAATTTCGAACATGATATGCAGTCCAGTGATGCCGGACGGGAGTGACGGGACGCGTTTCTGGCGCATGCGCGTCGAATAGTACTAGGCGTCAGTATTGTACTCGTTATCAGTAAACGGGTCTCATTAGGCGCCTACGTAAAATTTGTTAAAAATTCTTAAAAATTATAATATATTTTATATATATTACTTACAAACAAATTTACACATATAAAAAATATGACAATTTGTATTTAATAATAAAATATTAGCTAAAGAATAAGAGAAAGGTGTAAAATAATTTATGAAACAGTTTTTTTGGGAGGGCTCCGATTGCACACATCGCATATTGTACACATGTATCGCTGATTGGCCAATTTAAAAATAAAATAATCTCATTGGCAAAACATTGAAAAATTACTAGGCATCAGTTGATATGAGTGGTGTGTACAATCAGAACTGTAGGCAAACGGGATCCTCCCGTTTTTTTATATTAAAATATTTTATTTGGCAGAATTT
>NW_017296157.1:859070-859328 GCF_001594075.2 Trachymyrmex cornetzi | reverse complement strand
ACCAATCACAGTCGATTATTCTTCTCACATTCGACTGTGATTGGTCAATTTCTTACTCTTACTTCTTACTCCGTGTATTGTAGACGACGCCTTAGGCTAAGTATATAAATATACTTTACTAGGCATCAGTTGATATGAGTGGTGTGTACAATCAGAACTGTAGGCAAACGGGATCCTCCCGTTTTTTTATATTAAAATATTTTATTTGGCAGAATTTATTTGGCAGAAAATATTTTATTTGGCGATCGGCTTGCGTCT
>NW_017296157.1:845994-859026 GCF_001594075.2 Trachymyrmex cornetzi | reverse complement strand
AATGTGAGAAGAATAATCGACTGTGATTGGTCAATTTCTTACTCTTACTTCTTACTCCGTGTATTGTAGACGGGCCTTAATGTAGAATGGGCTTAATGTGGAATGGACTTTATGGCCGCAGCACACACTCTTGCATAACGCATAATGCATAGTGCATAAAGGAATCACCAATCAAAATTCTTCTTTTCCATGGAATGGGAGGAAAGGAAAGATTCTGATTAGTTGATTCGCTTATGCACTATGCGTTATGCAAAAGGTGTGCTGCGGCCTTTACCCCGGATCTATAATAGATTTTTAAGCTTTAAGCCATAAGGAATGGACGAATCAAAATCAATTATTCTCCTCGCATTCGACTGTAGTTGGTCAATTTCTTACGGCTTAAGGCTTAAAACACCTATTGTAGATCCGGACTTAAAGCTGGTTCTACATTATGCCTCCGGCACACCAGCGCGATGTTCGTCGCGCGCAACACGCGATATCCAATGAGAGTATACTTTTAGAATGAGAACATCAGTAAAGCTGTACACTCATTGGATATCGCGTGTCGCGCGCGACGAATATCGCGTTGGTGTGCCGGAGGCATTAGTCGCATCGCAGCATCGCAAGCGTTGCTGTCCAATAAACATCAAGCTAGCTCAACTCTGATTGGAACGCAAGGCCTGCGACACTTTTGCGACGCTGCGCTGCGAATGCTGCGGTTAATGTAGAACCAGCTTAAAGAGTTCTGTGTAACAGAGGTCACTACCGGTACACGGCCCTCTTTGTTTATGAAAAGTTAACACGAGAGATGTGTGGTTGGTCCATCTTTGTTACTCCTACGCGTTTAGGTTGCTCCGAAAATTAATCCTAACCTATTTTAACCTACATACGAAATTGAAGTAAATCGGAGTTAAACATGTCACATTGCGATACCGATAATAACAGTGTGCACAATATGTTGGACGAGATTATTGACCTAGAAAATTGTAGAAAATTAGTCAAATCATACATCGATTTGGTGAGTATCGTTAAAGTAATATCGCCCTATCTGTCATCGCGGCTGTTAAAAACAATTTGTTGTATTTACTTTCAGCACTTGTATAGTGCCGCCTTGTTTTGGGCTGACAAAGTGGTATCGCTGAGCAATGAGGACCCAAAAGATATATGCACTCTGGCGCAATGTATGTACCTTATGAAACAGTATCATCGTGCTGCACATCTTATAAAAAGATATGGATTACAGAAGGTAATTTTAATTTACCATTGATTTTACTTGGATACAATTCGCAGTCTATCTCGTTTTATAATACATTGATCATTATATTTTTTTTATTATGCATAATTTATTAAATAATAATCTATTGATAGCGTGATGTAATGTGCCATTACTTAACCGTGAGGTGTCTGCTAGAAGCAAAGGAATATAACGATGCACTTCAAGTTATTAATGAATCTGAAATATGCACAAACATAACGCAAGCAGGTATTACCTTTCCTGATCGCATGGACATTTTCCACGATGCTCCAAAAAATGTATAAGTACTTTTTTACACCTATACATGTGTATGTGTGTATATATACAGATATATGTGTATAGTAATTTATATTATATCATTTTAAGCTGTTCAACTATATTATATTAGAATTTAAGATAACACGAAAACATATAATCTTTTTACAGGTTCAGAGTTCAATATTATATGTAAAAGGAAGAGTATATGAAGCTATGGATAATAGAGCGGTTGCGACAGAGTGTTATAAACAAGCCTTACAATGTGATGTTTATTCATATGAAGCATTTGAAGCCTTGGTACAAAATCAGATGCTTTCAGCTTCTGAAGGTATATTAATTCTGTCAGATACAATATAATTTTCTCATATAATTTTCTTATATAAATTTTCTTATATATATTATGTGTATGTTTGTATTGTTAACTTAGAGCGGGAACTATTAGAATCCTTACCATTCGCTGAACAATGTACGGAAGGCGAAGCAGAACTCTTGCGGCTGTTATATGATAGCAAACTAAAGAAATATCAAGACCCGAATAGAAAGCAGTCATTAAGTAAATGTAACGTAATGGGCATTTGTCTCACTAATAGATTAGCAAATAATTTGGACATGGAAGTCGCGAAAGCTGAGAAATTATATTACAATTGTGACTATCATCAATGCTTTTCTCTTACGGAGAAGTAAGTAACATATGTCTATTAAAATATTATTCTCATTCCATAACAAACAAAATGTGTAACGTGATATTTTTAATTTTCAGAATCTTGAAAAAAGATCCATATCACAATTCCTGCCTTCCAGTGCACATTGCCTGTTTAGTTGAACTTAAAAAAACTAATGGTAAGTTTACAATCTTGTTACAATAAATGAACGATGCTAGAACTCGTTAACAGTAAAACTTTTCCCTAGCTCTGTTTTATCTGGCGCATAGATTAGTTGATTTATACCCGGAAATGGCTTTAGCATGGTTTGCGGTTGGATGTTATTATTACACCATAGGTAAGTGATTACTAATTAGTAAATAATTTTTAAACAAGATTAGTAATAGTAGAAAGACGTTAAATTTACAGATTGTGAAGATTTTGTGATAGGCTTACAAATAAAAAAAATATGTTTGAAATTACTTGATAGTATTTAATTTACTATACTGCAGGCAAAAGTGACCAAGCAAGAAGATACTTGGCAAAGGCTACTGTCCTAGACAGATTGTTTGGTCCTGCTTGGTTAGCATACGGACATTCCTTTGCAGTTGAAAATGAACATGATCAAGCTATGGCTGCTTATTTTAAAGCGTCACAATTAATGAAAGGTTGTCATCTTCCACTTTTATATATCGGATTAGAATGCGGTTTGACGAATAATCTAAAACTGGCTGACAAGTTCTTTCAACAAGCTCAAGGAATAGCACCGAATGATCCATTTGTGATACACGAAATGGGTGTTATATGCTTTTATAATTTAGAGTAAGTATTATCTTGGTATTAAATTTTCTTCTACATTTACTTATATTTAAAAAACAAATATTACAAATCTTTGCTCATGTAATTTACCAATAAATTATCAAGAAAATTATTCTTGTTAAATGCAGTTACAAAAATGCAGAACGATTATTTAAGGAAGCTATGAAAAGCATTCAAGGCGACCTAAGGAATGTGATTCTGCCTAGTAAGTGGGAAGCCCTATTGAATAATCTGGGCCACACTTGTAGAAAAATGAAAAAATATGACGAGGCACTAGAATATCATCAACAAGCGCTAGTCTTAGATCCTCTAAACCCCTCGACTTATTCGTCGATCGGATTTATTCATGCATTAATAGGTAATATTCAAGAGGCAGTGGATGCTTTCCACAGGGCGCTCGGTCTTAGAAGAGACGATACATTTACCGCAACCATGTTGGGTTACGTCATGCAACAGCTGATTGATGAAGCACCCCCATATCCTGGTACGTACACATTTAAATCGATGTTACAGAAAGGATATTGTTAAAAAAGGATTATAAAATAATATAAAAAAATGTCAATTGCATAACAAATTTATTTTCAAATTCACATTGTTACACATCATTAGGAAAAATTGATTAATGCTTCTGAAAAAAAAACTCCGTTTTGCAATGATTGATTTAATTTTTATGCATTATCCTTCTAAATTTATACTTAAAATTATGTAATTTCTTAATTTTTTTAGATGCACCTACGGAGATACCGAAATATAAATCTGTGGAGAATGAAACCAGATTGCCTGAGGATAGTGAAGTTAGACTGTCTGTGGAAAATCCTAGCAACGTGGGCAGCAGCTCGAGCGATCAAACTATCGATAAATTAAGAGTAAATCTATTCTCTGGGAGCTGGGGGGAGAATTCCGGCAAAGGGGAAACCAGTAGTACACTGGAAGCTAGTAAGCTGACAGAGCAACAAACGCGAGATGTATTAGTAGTTAATTACTCGAACGGCGATAGTTCCGAAGTTGAAATGTTAGATTCTTCGACTGCACATATAGAATATAATTAAGCAAAAATTTTTTTTATCGCAATAAAAGTAACAGTAATTTTCTCATATTAAACAAAGCAATAGCTTCATTTAAAAGGTATTCAGTCTTAAATAGATATTTAATGTAGCAAAATAATTGTAAATAGCATGTATATATCTTCTTTTCTATATATACTCTAATTTTGATACACCTTATAAAGTGGCAAGATGCTATCGTTGGTGTCTGTAACAAATTTGTTGGCTTGAAAAATAAATAATGTGAAGACGATTCTAATCACTTCAAGAATGAACTGTAATTTGTTTCTAGAAAAAACATTTTTCTTACATATTTTATTTTGACTGTGTTCGGACAAATAATGCTCAAAGCGAACACAGCCCTCATCTCTGTTTTTGGCTGTGTTCGGACAAATTAAGCTGGAAACACAATAGACACAGGCAATAGGCACAGGCAACAGGGAATAACGAACCGTCCAATCAGAGCTCTGGGATATAATATCGAATATCTTATACCCCAAAGCTCTGATTGGACGGCTCGTTATTCCCTATTGCCTATGCCTATTGCCTGTGTCTATTGTGTTTCCAGCTTAATGCTCAAAGCGAACACAGCCCTCATCTCAAATGAGCTTTAACTTAAACTTTTGTTTTTGTTCAAAATTTGTTTTTTTTTTTTTTTACAAAAGAGGTGACAAAAAAGCGCGTGGTTCTCGAAGTGTGTGGCAAAAAAGAAAGAGAGGACGCGAAAGCGAAAGAAAGATAAGGCATTTATTAACCCTTAGTACACACGATGATTTTCCGATCCTTTAACTACACACTATGGGTCATTCGAGTCTCAGGTTAATTTTTATCACCAACAAATATAAAAAAATTATTAAGTGATTTTTATATTTACTTTAACATCTTAGATATTTATAAGATCATATATTTGAAAAATTGTATATAAACTGTGTACAGATGTTTTAAGCCCAGTTCCACAACTGACGGTTAACTCATAACCGAGGTTCAACTTATTCATTGTCTCTTTCCAATTTTATAATTGGAAAAAGATGAGAAACAAGTTGAACCTCGGTTAAAAGTTAAGCATGAATTGTGAAACTGGGCCTTAACTAATTATAACTTGATGATCTTAGACTTCGAAGAAAAGAAATTAACAGGACACGAATGACGCAATCGTGTGTACTCAGAGTTAATATTTGAGGACGGGCTTCTAAGGCCAAAGTCTCACGAAGTGTATTTATCGCGTATCGCGTAACCGCGTAACCAATCAGAAACGATCTGCTGTTGTGGTTTGTGTTTTACTGATTACTGATTGGCGATACGCGGCAAATATGCCTCATGGGACTCCATCCTAAGAATAAAAAAAAAATAAAAAGAAAATAAAATGAAGTTAGAAAACAGAAAAATAGATTTGGAGAATGGTAAGAAACAATAGAGTGAAAGAAGGAGAGAGAAGAGGAATGGAGAGAGTAAAAAGGAGGAGAGATCTTTAATCGAACTCGCGGTGGGGTAGGTAATATAAATATGTAGGAGAGTGGATATTCCGTTTCCACTGTCGTGTGTGTCATCGGCAATAAGTCAGAAAACAAAAACGATCCTCATTTATCCGAGGGAAACGGCGAGTGGGCAGCGGCGGACGGCGGACGTCACGAGTATTCGCGTGGCTCGTTAAAGACCTCCCACCGCGCTCTCTTCAATCCCGAGAATCCACCCCTCGCTGCCGCCGTTGTCGGTCGCCGTCGCCGTCGCCGTCGTCGCCCGTCGGTCCGTCGTCACTTGCGCGTAACTTCTCGTGGAGCGCGCAGCGTGAAGTCTACCGCTTAATCGTGCGTTGTTGTTAGTGGCGGACGGGATCGAGTCGGCTCCTACTCGCTCGTGTCCCTCGAGACCGTGCGGGAGCGAGCCGCGTCGACGTGACACTACAATCTCTACATCGTTGCATCCTCGAGGCTTCCTCGCGACGGGACACTCCGCGGCTATGCCCACGCTGATGCAACCGGTAAGTCTCGTCTTACGATATCCGCGATTATCATCACGCAGGGGTGGAAGGACGCGAGACTGTGGCTAATTAGCTACGCGAATTAACGCCGGCGACTCCAAGGATTCGACATCGCCCGGGTTTCAGGGAGGTTCACGCATTTTCTCGTGATTCTAGTTGGATTTCAGTTAGATCCATTTGTACTTTATATCGTGCGTGAAAGTATATGAATGTTAACCCTTACCGTACCATCTACAATTTGGTGCCTCATCCATATCATCAAGGATCACTTCAAATCTCTTCGTTTTTTCACCTCTTCACAATAATTAAAAAAATCTCTAAAAATTCACCAACATACTTTCAACTTTCTAGAATAAATATTGACTCTTTATTTTGGAAAATAATAAAATGTAGTATAATTTATAATTGCCGAAAGACTCAAAAAAATTAATACGGTAAGGGTTAATATATTATTCTGTATGATAGATATATATAAATATACTAGAAAGTACATTAAGGATGGAAAGAGGAAGAGGAGAATTGACAAAGTCACGATATTTTTAGACATCGGAAACGGAAAAGAAGCTTCCGGATTCTGTGCTCTATGATCCTAGGGTCGCTATTTTTTTTCTGTTTCTCTTCCCCGGTGATCCCGATCGGCCACCTTGCCGATCCCGGGTTCTTAATAGGCAAGGAATGTTCCGGTTTGTTAACTCGTCGACGATATACCGATCGCAAAGGAATGTATGTCCTGCGCCGCGCGAAACGTAAATAAACACGGCCGATATGCCGTATCCGTGGTATATACGTGAGCATGCAAGAATTCCAGAGCGAATGTATTCGTAACACGCCATCTGAGACTCCTCTCCAAGGTAGATTCGCACCCTCCGTCGACGGCCCACGCGCGTGGAAGGGTGACCCTTGGGGGGTGACGAGACCGCATGATGAGAATCCAGGTCGGTCGCGGCCGGTCGATCCCCCCTCCAGGGATGGAGACCCGCAATCGTGAGGCTTTTGATGGTAAACACGTGCTCCGCATTACGATACACCTCGGACGAATTCCCCGAAATTCCGATTGCCCGGGAATGTGGCGAATTATCCACGTTTCGCGTAAATCTCTTGATTCTTGAAAAGTATCTCTCTTATACGAAAAATTACATTCTAAATTTCTTGGAGTGAAATCCCGTTCCAAAAAAGTAAAAATACTACTACTATTGAAAAAAGAGTAAAAATATTTGCGCTCTTGAATAAGAATGGTAGAATTAATTTCATTCTTTTAAAGTGAGATTTTACTCTTTTGAAATGAGATTCACTTCAAAGAAAAGAAATTTTACTTAAAAAAAAAAGAGTGAAAATTTGCTACTCTTATTCGAGAGTAAAAATATTTTTCACTCTTTTTTCAACAGTGGCGCAGTATTTTCACTCTTTTAGAGTGGGAGATTTTACTTTAAGAAATTTAGAGAGTAGAGAAATCTATAATATACGTAACGTATACTATGATATTTGATACTTAATTATCCCGGCAAAAAAGAGGAATTATGTTTATATATTCTATTAGAATTTTTTAATTTTTGTGAGGAAGATTAATGCCCATTGTTACCACTGTAGATTAACTTTAATCTCGATTCAATATTTTTTCTAATTCTTAGAACTAGGAAAAGGTGAAGAGTTAATTGACCGAGATTAAGATTGAACTATCGTATGTTCGTAAATTAGAAATTAGTGAAATAAAGTCGAAACGTATCGTTTAATTGTTTGAAAAACTAATTTTAATTTTTCTTGTTTTTAATATTTTGTGATCTAATTATTTGCTCTAATTATTTGACCTTTCTATTACTTTTCATCGCTTTGCAATTCCGAGCTAAATTGATTCTGTATTTATAAAATTCTTTATACTACACTTATAATGGTTATGATTTTCTCTCTCCTTTTTTTTTTCTTTAGGGATATATATATATTTATATACAGTGCTGAAATAGATTCTCTCCCCCCTCTCTTCTTTCTTTCTCTTTTTCTTTTGCTTTCTCTTTTAATTATACGTTTTTGCCATCGCAATGATAACCCTAAATTAGATCCTAAATTAAATAAGTACGCTGGCAGAACGAAGAATTAGCCGTCTCCCGGACAAGACGGATTTCGTGGACGACACAGCAAAAGATTGATCGAGCTGATGACCTCCACAGTTACCCGCGACGATTCGACATTCGAAAGCTGAAATTCCGGGAAAAGCTGCGGAATGTGTTTTCCGACGGCTCCCTCATACCTAAAGAATTTTTGTTATTTTTTGTCGCGAATTCCATAAACGTATCGCGTCGCGCCGGCGTCCTTCAGAAGGCGCTGTTTTCGATTTCGTTCACGCCGCGCAGTCTATCGGCGTCGCTCGCATAGTTTGTGTATGATAGAGAAAGATTCGTTAGGTATGTACATCCGATTTCCGAAATAAAACGTACCGATTTCTCCGTTAATAGGAAGTTTTTGCAATAACGAATTCAGATACGGTGAACGCTAAAGTCATGTTATCCTTTTCTTAATTAGTTGTTAAGAAAAAGATAACCTGACCTTAGCGTTCACCGTATCTGGATAAACGGTATTGCAAAAATTCCCTAATGATTACGAACCTTTCGGAAAACAGACGAGCTACGAGTGCGACCAAGAATACCGTGATACTTTGATATAATTAGTGTATTCGAGATACACTAGTCGTCTGTTTATAAATTATAAGTAGACCTATGTCGTATCGCTTGTAATTGCTTATGTACATCAATTGTGTGTAATTTGGGATATTTGCTCATACCAAGTGAAAGCGGAAACCTGCAAGACGCCGAGAGTTGGGAAACCGGATAGTTTTTTGAATTCTCTAAACAATTGAGTCCGGAAAGGACGAGTGAAGGACTTTGAAAAAAGCATGCTTTTATAAGAATCCAGTTTTCAGTGTGTAAAGCACCGTGGAATTCCGCTTTCGTAAAAGGGAATTTGATATCACGCGCGTCGAACTACGACGAATTACTTACTTTCACGGAGAAATCAGCTTTACGCGTATCCAATTTCCATTCACGTACTCGGCTTACGGCACAGTTGAAAATTTTTACGATGAAAAATTAAACGCTCGTTGCCCAATTTATGGCTCACACGTAATGAGAGCTCGCTGAAGATCCTCCATTTTAATAAGTTTTGTGTGAAGATTATAAATTTTTGTCCTCCCCCCTGACTGAAGTTCTACGCCCATGAGGACGTCATGACCTTATTTGTCAGCCATAAGTAATAAATGAAGACATGATGGTATCCTGTGATATTATTATGATTCCGTGTTTTACGTGGGAATATTTGATAGAATATCATTCGGAATACGCGGGACAGTAACTACCAAAGTAAATATCGATTTTACAGTCAGACATCACACTGGTGAACGACGAGAGCGACGAGACGGACGTCGGATTCGACCAAGGCATACCGATGCTTCATCAGGATTCGCTGCACCATCAGGATGCAACACAAAACCGAGAGCGCAGCAAGCTGCTGCTTCGTCAGGATTCGCTGAATCATCAGGATGCAACACAAAACCGAGAGCGCAGCAAGCTGCTGCTTCGTCAGGATTCGCTGAACCATCAGGATGCAACACAAAACCGAGAGCGCAGCAAGCTGCTGCTTCATCAGGATTCGCTGAACCATCAGGATGCAACACAAAACCGAGAGCGCAGTAAACTGCTGCTGCGTAAACTAAGCCAGACCCGCGAGCGAGAGCAAGGCAAGGAACGCGAACAAGAGCGTGAGAGATTGCATCAGTTGCAATCGATCAACAATCTGCTGCTCGATTTGCCAACGCCGCCGTCGCCGTCGCATCTTCCAAATTTTTCGCAGGACGCCTCCCAGTCGGACAAGAACATCAGCGTCGATGGTAAGACGGAATGCTTTTTGTTCCACTCTCGAGATTTACTTGAATTGGGTCAGCTTCAGTTAAAGATTTGTCGATGATAAAGTAAAATTATCAAGAACTTTGAAAATTCTTTTAGAAACTAGGACTGATATTCATAGTCCGTTCACTATTTAAAGACTCTTAAGATATTAAAATGTTCTTTAATTGCTTTGTAACATTTTAAGATCTTAACCTGTAACTGGAACATATTCTAATGACCCTTGGACTTTTCCTAATTTTTAAGTAGTAGATTTAGAATAATTTTATGTTTCACACAATCTTATTATTTTACAGTTTCGAACTTAATTTTTTTAAAAAGTAAAATTATAATGAAAACTTTAGTGGGTCCTAAGAGCTTATATTCCTTTAACATAAAAAATATATTTCTGTTAATATATAAGAACTAGTTGTGTATACTGTCCTAAAAATAATTTTTTAAAAATCTAGACTTTAAGGAATTTTTGAGCCTCTCGGTTCTGTGATTTTTTTTGAAATGAATGATTTTTTTCGTACAGGTGACAGCGCAATCTCTGATATGTTCGGACTGGGCTTGCCTCGAGGATCTCTGATGGGAAATCAGTCGACGATCGGTTCCTCAAGCTATCGTAATTATCAGTACAGCAGTTATGACCAAACGCAAGGATCTTTACAACACGAGGTAAATTAGATGAGATGGATCTATGAAATTTTTGTTTCAATGTAAGAACTTCGGATTCTTAATGAAATCATTAAAAGTAATGAGAAGTTTATTTCTATTATGACGAATACGTTTGAATGATACTTTAATTGAGAACATAGCAAATTATACACGATCAAGATATTTAATACGGTTTTTATTACAACTGGATAATAATAGTAGAGTAGGTGGATCAGTAGGAGTCAATACGATGCTGACGCTTCGTGATAAGGTTCATTACCATTAAGATACAAAATAACAACGTAGTATAGTATAAAAACCTCGCGAGGTGATCCTAAGCTGAAATGATGCAATTTAATTACATCGGGAAAAATAAACTACAAGGTTATTTATAAATTAATAAATAAACATTTTTTGCGTATTTCCAAATAAATTTTTACTTATATATTTCCCAAATAAAATTTTACTCATTGTAAACAGAAAATTTGTCGTATGAAAAAGAAATGTATATGTTTGCTTAATTTTATATTATTTTATTGTATTTTATTTCACATTGGTGATATCTCACGGAAAATTATACTGCTACTCTGACGCTACTATTACTACCCGAAATTGCTTCTCACTGTGAAATAAGAATACATCCGACTCTACAACGGTTTGATAAAAAAATGCGATAACTTTGGTAAATTGTAAATTTTACGTGGAGAATGACAATAAAGATGATAAACGCAACATAAAGCATACTGCTAGAGGCATTTACTCGGCGGTGCAATAACCCGAACAATGAATATTCCTATTGGAATAACTCCAACTACCTTATTCCATCTCTTTTTCTGATTCCAGCACTTAACAGTCAATGTTTGTATTATACCGTATTATGTATTACATGGATATCACAAAACTACTATGTTTCCTTTCGATGATTTATTTCGTAGCAACTAATTTTTTTTAAATAGGAATTTTATTCGTCATTCATTACTTTTCAGGTTATGCTGTATTACAGCAAATATTTCAATACTTCATATATCAAAGAACAAAATAAAGTTTTATTTATAATAGATTTTTAATAAAGAATTTGAGTTAAGTGTAATGACCTAAATAAAAAGTATGGCGCGCTAAGCAATCTCGATGGTCGGTCGAGAATCCATTGCTCCGAGCCAAACGGCTCTATTAGAATGCATGTCGTCTCGCCTTCCTTTAATCCAAGCCGACGCAAAGTTGTTACCATTTCAAAAGATCGCACTCTCTTCGCACTCTCGCACTGTCGCGTAATATTGCGTTTCAATTTGGATGTGTTCCAAGTACTCTGAAACACATGTGCGCGGAGAATATTCCTCGTCTCTTGTTATCTCTTCAAAATGCAAATTCCGGCATGCTGCTCAACCAGATATGAAATTCTAAACTTGAAGAATTCATTTCTCTATGTCATTTCTCTACAAAATTAATGTGTTAACGTGGCATATTAATTTTTGTATTCTCACGGCGTCGAAATCCTTGAATACATGGAGACAGTGTCGATTTTTCATCTTATAGTATTCACGAAAGAAATATGATTTGTTTACGACAAATACAGGAGTCAAAAGTTACTTTCGACTTTTCATCCTGTCGATATCGCGACTTGACCTCGATGTATAATTACGTATTATTTGTGCACAGTGTCGGAATCATGGTTTCTGCTCGAATACCTCAGGCCTGGATATTCCGAGCTCACCGAATTCAATGACCACTCCCGGCAGCCCGAGCACACCTGGAAGCTTCACTTCAGATCCTTACAGCTACTCGTCCACTCCCAGTATTAGCACAAACACACCATCCTCACCAACCAGTCGACCGTCATTCCAATATCCGGGTTCTTCGTCTTCACCCACCGATTCGTCATATTTTGGCCGTCCTATACGAGGCTGCTCCACACCATACAGGTAATTAAAGTCAGTGAACTGAGGACCAAAAAATCGCAAAGCATCAAGTCTAATAACACAGTTCAACAAAAAATACTTTATTTAGAACCCTTTTTTGGATTCTAAATAAAGTGTTTTCCGAAGGATTTTTGTTGAAAACGAATCCGGCTGTGGAATTTACTGAACACGTCAGGTTTCCAAGAAAATTGAGATTAAATGTGCCAAAATTGACGTTTTTAGTCATATTTACCACTTTTTTTGTGACCAAAGTAAATTTTTTTTCAATTTTGTTTGCGTCATTTAAAATAATAATTTTTTATCTATAAGATAAATTTATAAACAATCTTAAGAATCTTTATTTTAGACCACATATATGAGAAACACAATCAATACTAGAAAACTGCCTATTACGGTCGAAGCTGGATTCGATCGTAATAGGTATTTTTCTGATTGTAAATAAATTGATTGTAAATAAATTTATATTTATTACAGTATGATTTTTTTCATATGCGTATATATAATTAGGATATTATAAATCATTAAGTTGAATATATCATATGATTATTACTATTTATAAATGTATAAAATGTAAGTACAAGATGTTACAGATACATACTAGGCAGTATGACGGG
>NW_017296157.1:844495-845906 GCF_001594075.2 Trachymyrmex cornetzi | reverse complement strand
TGCAAAGTTTGCCGCGCAACCCGTCGTACTGCCTAGTATGTATCTGTAACACCCTGTACATGAATTATAACAGTAAAAAATAAACTATTTCATGGGATAGTTGGGGTGCCAAAGTGCGTGACTACGTTCCTAAAAGATCCAGTAAAAATATTTGGAAATGTAATTACGCATGAAATCTCTGACAGTGCGCATTATAATAACTGTACCGTGATAAATATAAATTTATTTTTTAGGTAAAAGATAGCGCTTTAAAGTGTGGCATAAACGAAATTGAAAAAAAAATTTATTTTGGCCGCAAAAAAGTGTAAATATGATCAAAAATGCCAATTTTTACACATTTAATCTTAATTTTTTCGGAAACTGACGTATTAAGCCAATTCCGCGGCCAAATTCGTTTTCGGTGAATAAAATCTATCGGAAAACACTTTGTTTATTTAGTTCTCCAAAAAAGATACATTTTTGTATAATTGTGTAATATAAAATAAAAATTACAAAATAAAATTTTTCTAAATATTTAAGTTAATATTTAATTTTAATTTGCAATAATGAACTTTAAAAAAAAGAATTTTAACATTTGCTACTTCTACACAAATTGACACATGTGTATTAATTCTATTCTATTAGCTATATTAAATTAATGTCTAAAATTGAATTAATTATACTGTAAATTATTGTTAAATTTTGATGGACAATTATCGAATTCCAATATACTTTGTATATCCCACAAATGGTAATTTATTGGTACTAGTGATTGTGGTAGCCCAACATTGGAATTTTCTCATCTTCTGGGATGTAACGGCTCGCGTTCCAATTCACCGGCGGACTCTGAGACAAGTGGCATTGGTAGCGCGGATGGCTCCTTATCTGACATAATATTGGTGAGAAGTTACTCGTACAAAAATATTTATTCGCCTGAATAATATATCGTTCCCTAAGCATTAATGTCAAAAACGTTCATTTATAGAATTGTTTGTCGTTGAATTCTTCGTCGAATTCTTGCTTCCCGCCATCTCTGGACTCCATAATATCAAAGACAAACACGTGCCCGAACAACAGAACGGCGTTTGAGCGTATGGCTGTAAAAAAATACTTGTCATCATTACAACAGAATTCAACGAGCCCGCATTATTACCAGCATCATCACGGGCAAAATCGCAGTAATTTTTTCAATTCTCTCTTGAGCCATGAGAAAAATTGCTGTACCGGACTTGGAAACGCTGCGCGTAGATTGACCCAACCAGTGTCGCTCGATCGTGTAGCGAGGTCTCACCGAAATGCTGCTGGTATGTATCGTATATATGTATAGTATACATGTACATATGTGTGTGTGTGTGTGTGTGTGTGTGTGTGTGTGTGTGTGTGTGTGTGTGTGTGTGTGTGTGTGTGTGTGTGTGTGTGTGTGTTATATACA
>NW_017296157.1:813391-844413 GCF_001594075.2 Trachymyrmex cornetzi | reverse complement strand
TGTGTGTGTAAAACACTTTTGTAATTATCTCATTATTGTGATTATTTATTATTAACTGTACAATACAATAAATTATCCAAATAATACAAGATTGCTGTAAATTTGCATCCCTGTTCTATATATTAATGAGACATTTTTTTAACGAATTTGAAAACTTCTTTGATAAAAACATCGCAATATTGAGCTTTAAGTTTTAAACTGAAAATGATAAGTTTTTGATGAATAAATTTTTTTTCTTTTCAGTTTAAATCTTTAAGAATTTTATTTTGTACAAAATTTCAGATTCTTAATTATTTTCGAATATATTGAATAAATGATAGATATCGGAACAAATTGATCTATTTATTTTAGCACATTGTTATCCAACATGTACATGGAGTGGTTTTCTGCCTCAAAATATCGACGAGCCAGTCGCTTATTCTCCCAAAGTTTTTTTGGGAGGTGTACCATGGGATGTTACAGAAGCTATCTTAATTTCAACATTTAAACAATTCGGACCGGTTCGTGTAGAGTGGCCCGTAAAAGCACCGTCCGCTCAGCCAAAAGGATATGCTTATATTATACTCGAATCAGAGAAACAGGTGTATATTAATTCCATTTTTATTGAGTATTGATTTGATAATGAATATTTGTTATAGAAGATAAATTATTGTCAGATAATATGATTATATATAAACTACTTTCAGGTCAGGGCAATGTTGTCCTGTTGCACCCACGACATTACCAATGGAAAAAGATGGTATTACAAAATTATATCCAAGCGTTCAAAGCCAAAAGATGTACGTCAATAACGTCATGCATATATCCGGAATTGTATCATTAAAATTGAATCTTGTATATTTTATTATTTTAGGTACAAGTGATTCCATGGATTCTCGAAAATAGTAACTACATCAAATCATCATCACAGAGACTTGATGCACACAAAACGGTATTTGTTGGTGCGCTACATGGAATGTTAACGGCTGCAGGACTAGCGAAAGTCATGGATGATCTTTTCCATGGAGTTATTTACGCAGGTAATTATTATTCATTTCTTGATTATTAAATATTTTACTTTTAATCTTGTATTTTATTTTATATTATATAAATAATTTCTGCAAACGCATATATTTACAAAATTAATAAAAATAAATATTATCTTAGGTATAGACACGGATAAGTATAAATATCCAATAGGGTCCGGCCGTGTTACATTCAGTACGAAACAATCGTATTTTAAAGCGATCACCGCTTCCTTCATAGAAATTAAAACTGACAAATTTACAAAAAAGGTATGCTGGATAAAATTATGTATAATTAATACTATTACTTTTTAACATAAAACTCATATTATATTTTTCTATTGCAGGTACAAGTGGATCCGTACATCGAAGAATCGATATGCTCCATATGCGTTGTGCAACAAGGACATTACTTCTGCCGTGATGTGGTATGAAAACAACTTAATTTTTACTTATATTTCATATAGAATTCTAATTTCTATCTCTTATAAGTACTTTTGCTTTTGACACAACGTCATTTATATGTTCATTATATATGTTCATGATATACATCTACAATTTTTTTCTACAATCCGCGTACCGCTTTATACGTACCTATATTAAATTCTGTACGGTTTGTTTTCAGGCCTGCTTCCGATACTTTTGCCGCAGTTGTTGGCAATGGCAACACGCCGTGGACTCGATGTCACATCACACACCTCTGACACGGAACTCAAAGACGAATCAAGTAATAGGATTGAATCCGAATTTCGGAATTAACAACTGTCCCCGTATGTCAAATACGACCATGATCTAAAGGAGTCGACGTGTGAAAACAACATCTTATAAATATGCGGCCAGTAAAATTGCTTTTTGTTCGCACGCCCGTCGCCTCCCTCTTTTTTCGTTCCTTTTTGACTCTACCGGTTATAACCGACGTTGCGCCGTCTGACCTAGAACATCGGGTAACAGGGTGCAGACTTAGTTTTTATCGCGTAGTCGCGGATAGCTTAGAATTAGTCCGACAATACGGGGACACGCCGATTCACACCACCGATTGAGTTTGCGAACGCGCAACGATTGGTTCATTATCGTTACCGTGCGTGCGAAAGGACAAGATGAATATTGAAAATCATGTTTGTTCTAAAAAAAGTTCCTATTGCGAACGCAGTTTTTACTACGTTCGAGAAAAACGATATATTTTTATTTAGTACGTTCACTTAGAGAGACAGGTTCTCTTATCGATTTTTTTTTACCGCTAAATATCGCCAAAACAGTAGCTAGGATTATGGCCGTGATCGTGCATTAGGAATACGCACATGTACACGTACGTGTATACACAGTTTTTTTCGTTAAGAGTCGTGAGAGTTGTATTGTGGCTTTCACAGTGACAATAATTTTTTACGCGAGACACAATAGGGCTCCGTTATAGCAATTTTGAGCTGGGCTCAATGAAAAACGTAGAATTCTCAGGAAATCTAATAGCATCGTCACCATCATGCGTTTATCGTGTTAAAGTATTACGCTTAATTATGTATTGTTACGATAATGCTATAGAAAAGATTATTCTGAAATGGCGAGATAATAATTATCCTGTAATTATTTGTCATTACTACATTATGCGCGTAATCTGATAATAATGTGATATAACGAGAGACTTACCGAATGTACTGTACAACTCGCTAATCGTTCTTCCATTACGATACTTGTCAATGACGTTAAACATTGTTAATTTTACGTTAGGTTACAATGTATCTCTACATTCGATTAGCGGTGTAACGTAAATATGTTGCGTTATTGACCGCAATCGACTGGATTTTTGTACTATTAGCCGAAGCGAGCGGCTGCCACAGATATTTCGCTCATATGGATTGTTTAACGGTTGACGAAATGGAGAAGTACATGGTCTACGATTCTGGCGCGGATTGTAGGGGAATTGAGTCGTTTTTATTTTTTTTTCTTTTTTTTCTTACTATATACAATTGTGTTACACCTCTTCTTTAAATAAGGTTCATCCTTCACTCGCGTTTCTCCCATTTTGATACAATTTTGTTGAATTAAAAGTCAAATTTTTGCAGATACTCGATGTCTGTTTTTATTTTTTATTTGCCATTCCATTTTCATATTTATCAATAACTCGGTTTTGCCAGTGGTAAATGTTATTGAGACAGCTCGTCTTAAATATGCGTTCTTAAAATTGAACATTTTATTTCCTTATCTATATCATCTTTTACAAATTATAATTTTAACTAATTAATAAAAATCAATTTGATCATAAGCGATTTAAAATGTAATCAAAGTAAATATGTTATTTTTATTTTAATCTTTTTATATTCATATCAAAAACCGAAAATATTTATTACGAAGTTTAAACAATCTTATAACAATCTTCTTTTTACTCAGATTTCACGTTATTAATTTGTTTATTTTTACGTTAAAGCAATGTTTAGTTGTTAGTTTTATTGTTATGTATGCACACGCACATTTATTTTAGCGGGAACGTCGTTAGTACTAAGATGTAAAAAAAAGTAATGCCGATAGATAAAATGAGGGCATTATATTTGATCTATAACAAAAGTGCACAATATATTACAATACAAAACTTGCAAAAGAAATCTAAAACTGTCCACTCGAGTGATAATAATGAATTTGCATGAGGCAGTTAAATATGAAGCTAATATTCTCTGAGAAATATTTGTGAATGATTCATTATGTATCCGATTAAATACATATATATCACTGTATATGGTTCACAAATGATAACGTTGCTACATATATAAGCAATTTTTGAAGAAAAGTGCTTTAAAAATTACAAAATACAAATATACTTTATATCTATTCAAATATATATACATATATTCAAGGTGCTTCGGATATATTTCAAAGACATTTAATCTGTAAATTATTTTATACAACAGTATTATCGATCCAATTTCGACAAAGAGTTTTATAGGAGAGAAATTTTAATTACCTACAGCATGCTGTTTGAAAAGGTTTCAATAAGTCGTGCCTTTTACTATAATCCTCACAGATTTGTTTATATAGCAAAATAAATTATTTTTTAAGCTAAAACTTATAGTGTGCGTGCATAATGTTGAACTTTTAACGGAATTAGACCAAGAGATCCGCGCTCCATTGATTGGATTGGAGAGAATATATATTATTTAATTAAATATTTAGTAAAGAGAAATATTCTTTTTTAATCAATTAAATAAGATTGAGATAAAAAGAAATCTGATATAAATAATATTGGTGTAATCGAACTCCGATTAGTTGTAAACCATGATGTAATGATAGATCGCATCATGGATGAGAGTCCAAAGTTTAACTTCAGTTTAAGTTCAGATGAAAAGTGCCTCTCCTATCTTTTAGCTTTTATTAATAATCTTCAGGAGTTAACAATAAAATTATGTGTACATAACATATTAAACAAATTTTATGACACTACTATGCATAAACCAGAGAACTAATAATTCGAAAATAAAGCTTCATCTGAATATATATACTTATATATCCAATTTAAAAGCTTCATTCATGGTTCATATTTAACCCTAAATGTTTCGGTCGTAATGTTATCGTATACATATTTACGGAAAAGTTAAATTTTAATAAATTTAAAACTAACTAGTCATTGTTTTAAGTATTAATTACAAAGTTTAGACTTAACTTTTTCGTATAATATAATTTGTCATAGTCACTGAGAGTTGTGCATACTTAGTGTTATTTAATAAAAGTCTAAAAAATTACAAGGGTTTAAAAAAAAGTTTAAAAGTGGCCTTTATTTATACGAACAGTTTTTAACAAAAATAGAGTAATGTATTATTAGATAAGTACAACGATGAAATCTTTTTCTTGTCCTCCCATTGAATTCCTATTATGTATACGTTACTGGAACTAATAAAACATTTTTTTTACAGACATACATATGTATGTAATATTTAATAAAATCGTGAACGAAGAAGATTGAAATATTTTTTTTATTTCAGAATGCAATCTATATTGTAAAAATGCAAAGTACTTTCCAACTTGAACGATGAACCTATCGTTTTAAAAGATCATCAAAGCTACAACAAAATATATTCTAATATATTTTCGACCCGTATTAATTTTTTATTTGATATCAATATATGTACAATACAACCTTATACGTAGTATATACAACATATTCATCCACCTTTTTTGCAATCTCTCTCTCTCTCTCTCGCGATCAAACCTCTCCCAAACTAATATTTAAAAGTATTTTCAACTTTTCATTTGGCGGCTGAGAGCTTGATAAAGTCCAATTAATGACGATATTGTACCAAGTGCACCAACATGCCATGTTTTTAAACGGCCTCCCCAAAGTACTCCTGGTGGTAAATAGCTGATTGCATAAGAAATATCTAGCATTATACGTGTGCATGTCAATAGTGCACTTCGTCGTTGCTCGTTGAGGTCTTGCAATGTGATACTACATTAAAAAAAAAAAACATACATAATTTATTTTCACATTTTTTACACTGATTCTACAATGAGTCGGTAATCGGTAGTCTTAAGTCTTATCGGTGAAGTTGACCAATAGCTAACTTACATGACTAAGACTGATTAGCTAACGTCATCGATTAAGACTAAGACTTCCAACTACCGACTCATTGTAGAATCAGCATTAAAGAATAATATTACTAAGATAAAATCATTTAAAACTTGATATTATCACAAATATAATAAGATACTCACTGTGTACTAACATTACTTTTTTTCAATCCTATTTTATATCTTTGAAGTTTTTGTAATAATCTAGACGATCTGAAATAATAATGAAATATTTTATGTTTTATCTTTTATAAATGTGTGTTTCTCTCTCTCTAAGAAAATAATAATTATTATAGGATTGTTCTGATATAAAATAGTGTGCATCTTCAACAATTATGAAAATATTTAAAATATTATAAAACATATTTTGGCTTACTTCAATAACGACAGATGTAGAGAAACTATCCAAAACCAAGTTGTAGCAAGATCCCATTTGTCATTATTAATTGATACAATATTATGCTGGCCAGCCCAAGCAATATGCTCTATGGGAGAATAAATAACGTCTACTACATTTTGTATTACTTGGCTCCATCTAATCAACCAGTCAGGTTCCTATTATTAGATTACATATGAAATTTAAATGGCTCTAGAAAAATAACGCAATGCATTTCCATTATATAGTATTCTTGAGATAGCTGGTTAAAAGTTTTCTTCAGCTATGTAGTTATGTTCTTAATTTTTAACTGTACACAATTAATTAGTATTAAATTAATAGAGATACCTGCTTTCCCCATCCATATGTCATCATGTAATGAAGCGCCGGAAGATCATCTAGCAAGCGCAGCATCACCCTGCATTCGCTCATCTGACTTCCAAAGGTCTTGAGTTTCTTTTCGGCACTTTTGGATGAAGTACATACAGTAAGTAACTTTGCCGCATAAGACAAAGTTCTTAACATCTTATCTCTGCCGGAATATGTTTCCAAATAATTGCTCATGAGTGGAAGATCCATTTTTTGTCCCTTATTTATTTACAAAGAGAAAAAATTGAGATGCTTAATAATTTGGCTGCAGCTTTACTGCAACAAAAGTTGTAAAATGTATGCTATAACTAATTTGTTACAAAAAAAAGAACTTGATATAAATAAAATAGATTAAATCCTCTTACTTTTATCTATTGAAGAAAATATATAAAAAAAGAAATAAGAATATTTAATCTTTGCTTTTGTAAAAATTATAAAATGAATAGAATTATAATAAATAATTCTTAAAAATAAACATAATTTTAGACAAAAACAAAATCAATTAAGATAGTATAACTGTTCCAAGATAAATAACTTTTGTAATAGGTATCGCAGAATTATAGATATATTAAAAAGAATTACTTTTATTTTTGTAATTTTGTTTGACATTCATACAATCATATGCGTTTTCTTGCATTGTATTTGATTTATAAACAAACAATTCTACATACCTAGGAAAAAGTTTCTATGATCTGTAATACTGACGATAAGTCTTCTCTTTTTATAATCCTGATGAAATATGCGCAGTCACGTTCAGGTGGCTAATATATATTTTGTTAACACAATTGTTTTTATTACGGCGTATGTTACAAAGCGCATTCGTTCGTCTTTCTCGGTCTGTCAGACGAGAGAAAGTCCAGTGATTTGCATAGAACCAACATCGTCATGTTCAGTCTGCATTCGAGTTCGTCATGAACCGGTTGTGCCGCACACAAATGCATTGGTTAATACCGAACTGAAGATAATTTTCATATATCTATTCATCTAATACGATCCTAATTGACGTACTCCACTTGGAAGAATAGTCAGCTGATTCACCTATCTGGTACGCCATCTGGCGTTCGTATGCATCGTATTGTTAGCTTTTTGAATATTGGTCTTGTCACAGAGTCTGCAATTATTATTGGTGTGTTGTTGTTGCATAATAAAAATATTAAAAATCTATTGAATATACAGTGCAAGATCACTGTTAGTTAAAGATTATAAAAGAGAATAATGCTCTCAGAAAGCATTTATATTTTTCTTTTGTAAATATTATAGATTTATTTATATCAATTATGTATACATTGTATTATCAAATACAAATTATAAAATAAAAATTTTTATAGAAATAGTTTTCTGCCAATTTCTTTATAGATGTAGGCGCCGTTTCAGGTTTTAATAGTAACAGCCATGCTGTATCAATATTTTTATCTGATATTGCAAGATATATACGTACATTACATAATCGATCAACCTCGGGCGTGTATAACTATATTTGTGCATTATAATTATGCGTGCACTTTACAAAATATAAAAACAGCAGCTTAAGAATTAATTTAGGATATAAACTCGTTACTTATAAACTTTAAATACATTAAACTACATTGAACTTTATATTGAAAGTATCATACGAAAAAACTTTGATATATATCGTAATTAGATAAACATCAGTTGTCAATAAAAAGGTTGTACCAATCGTAGCGACAATTATTTACATCCAAACAGCACAGAATATTTATGATAAATATTTATTAATATTCATTTTTTGAAATGTTATAAATATTTTATACATATATCTAATATAAAACTTTATTTGAAATATTATTAAAATATGGACTAAATATTTTATGTAATGTTTTATTTATAACAAATATAAATAAATATTTCAACAAAATATTTATACAATAAATATTTATGATCTGTGCAATCTAATAGCGTTTTCGGCTCGACTACAGATTTGCATCAATCTGGGTTGAATTAATGATATTCATGTTTTCCTATTGGTACAACGTGTAACGTACATCAATCAATAGCAAACATTAATTCAATCCAGGTTGGTGCAAATTCGGCCGGGCCGAAAATGCTGTAAGACCACAAAAATATTTCAAATAAATCTTTTGTAAATATTTTATAAATATTGTATATTGTCTGAGCAACTTCGATATAAGAATAAATTAAAAGCATTATATAAAAGATAGTGTTAATTATAATTAAATTTTAATTGACCTCTACATTACTATATCTATTAAATTATGAGTTTAAATTTTGATTCCATAAAATTGATCATTTTTTATTTTTATGCGCTATATATAACGATATATTTATATATATATATATATATGATTAAACATTTGTGGGTCTCAAAAGGCAGAACACAGTCAAGATGTTTGACCTGTTGACGATTAAGCGAAAAACAATTTGTTATGTTTTTGCGCCTTAAGTCAGTTAGACTCGGACGAACGATACAGATTTTGTGAGTAGCAAACTGCGAAGGGAATTATAGTTTGATGTGAGTAGTTGATTTAAGTATAAAAATTATTTGCGAGCAACAAATTTAATGAAACTGCGAGTAATTAAATTCTCTTTGCGTAGAAAGAAACTGATGAAATTATATCAAAGTACTAATTTTGTATTTGTGATAAGTATAATAATAATAATAATATATAATAATAATCTTTCTATATATATTAAAATTTTAACAAGAACCATATATTCTCCAATTTATTACAAGGCTGATACTGACAAGGCTTTTCCATATCTCTTATCAGACACACATGTGCATACATTAATACAATATTTTTATGATTGCACTCAAAGCACCTGTCAAAAAAGCATTAGTATGTGATAACCTTAGAGGGTTAAGGTAATGCTTTGAAGCATTCTTTGATAATTAATAAAATCAATTCGAAAAATTTTTTCTTTTTGATTAATCAAATGCTTCAAAGTATTTGTAGCGAGACTTCGACTGCATCCTTGATTGCAGTATTTCAATATATAATAGTTCAGTTAATTTAGTAGGTATTTGCCAAACGAAAAAAAATTGTAATTTTTAATTGCTAATTAGTAACAATGAATTATATTATCTCTGAGTGATTCTATCTGATTATAACACAATGGTATCAATCAGATATGTATTTTTTGCTTATTAGATTGTGCAAAGTTCATATTGGTACCTCCACAGACATCGTGCACCTCTATACTGTAAAAAATAAAATAGTAATCTTAATTTAAAGATGTATAGTGGATTTTCTAAACATGCAAAAATGTAAAATTAATATACATCTTTAAGTTAAAACTAACGTTTTATATTTTATATTACAGTGTAAAAGCTATAAGCAGGATGAAGCTCGTCAGCTTTGCGAGAATTTTGTTGCTTTTCGAAATTTGCTCTCTCGTCAATGTAATCGCCATGCAGACATTTAATGCTTCCGAGAATAACTTTCCAATAATAGTGATCACCTGGGCTTACAAAAATGCAATGGAGAGAGGTATATTAAGATATCTAACTATGTCAAGAATAAAAGATATGCGAAGTAATTTAAAGACAACTTTCATTATTATTTAAGCATGGGACGTGATATATAAACAAAAGAGAAGTGCTCTGGACGCGATAGAGGAAGGATGTTCCCTATGCGAATTCGAAGAGCAGCAATGCAAAAAGACTGTAGGATTTGGCGGCAGTCCGGATGAATCTGGAGAAACTACACTAGATGCTATGATTATGGATGGGTAATGAAATAAAAGCAGTTTTTCTTCTCAGCACACAAGTTATATGTAACGTACTTATTGGGCGTAATTTCGCTCTACTGAAAAAAATCACGTCATAAAGTTACATAACGAAATCATGTAATTAAGACTAGTATATAAATCACCTAACAGATTGTCCCAAATTAGTATATGATTTTTTAAAATTACATAATTTGAAAAATCACATGATATTAAAAATAATTTCATCCATATTGTGACTTGAATAAAATTAGAAATAGAAGAAAAAAACATATCATCGTGTGACTTTTCAAATTATGTGAAAAAAATCACGTACTGATTTGGAATAATCCGTTGCGTGATTTACTTATCTTAATTACATTATATAACTTGATTTTGTTATTTAACTTTGTGACATAATTTTTATTCAGCAGAGCCTACTCAACATTATAACTATAATCTAACACACGTGTATGTTACATATCACTTTACTGTGTTGTTTCGTTAAACTTATACAACACAGGGAGGTTATTCAAGAAATGTATTCTTTTCGATAGAGTGGCGATGGATGTAGGTGCAGTAGGAGGACTGCGGAACGTGAAGAATGCCATTTCGGTCGCTCGTAAAGTATTGAAGCATACAAAACATTCCCTACTAGTTGGAGACTTGGCTACGCACTTTGCTATAAATATGGGATTCAAGAATGAGTCTCTGCAAACGAATGAGTCCAAACAGATGTGGAAGCAATGGAAACTGAAAAAATGTCAACCCAACTTTTGGAAGGTATTGAGAGAGAAGACGTGCTCTTTTTCAGCACATATTTCAATTTATTATTACTTTTTCGATATTCTTGCTCTACCTAGAACGTTATGCCGAAACCAACAACTAGCTGTGGACCTTATCACATGATAGAAGATGACAAAAGCAGTAGAAACACATCAGTAGGAAGCGAGGAAAATCATGATTCAATCGGTATCCTTGCGATAGACTCACAGGAACGCACAGCTGCTGGAATATCCACGAATGGAGTCAAGTACAAGATACCTGGACGTGTCGGAGATTCTTCTATTGCAGGAGCTGGCGCCTATGCTGATCAGAAAGTCGGTGCAGCTGCCAGTACCGGCGACGGAGATATTATAATGCGATTTTTGCCAAGGTAACATTATGTATTAATATAAACATGTATTTTTTAGATATATTTTAATGAACTAAAATAGAAATTTATACATACTATTTTGATTTTGGTCTTAACCTTTCTACTTTAATTTTAAATTTGTTAAGTAAAATTAATATCTAGTGTAATATGTATAGTAAGTTTTTAGTAATACAGTTGTCGAAACTAAGTTGAATACCATTTTTGCAGCTTCCTGGCGGTAGAGGAAATGCGTTATGGAGCGTCGCCAACGGAAGCTGCTCAGAAGGCGATTAGCAGAATCACCAATCACTATCGTAGCTTCTTCGGCGCGGTGATCGCGTTGAACAAAGAGGGAAAATACGGAGCAGCGTGTAATGGAATGTTAAAATTTCCTTATTATGTCGCAACTCCCACTTTAGGTCTTAGATTGTATATTATTCGATGCACCAATTATAATTTACAATAATTAGGAAAACTTTATTTTCACGTTTTTCCGACCTAAAAAACAGTATGATACTATTTGTAAGTAAAAACGTAAAAGTTTTGTAAATTATATAAATTTGTATCCATATAACATTATTATTCTTAAATATTAATAACATCTACGAATTAATTATGGTAACAAATGTTGCGCTTACTGTTGCATATTTAAGTATTAGAAAAAAATGTATATATTTAAATGTTACTATAATTTGCAAATCTTATATATGGAGAAAATATACCTATATTATATGATGATTTTTGAACAATTTTTAGACGAAATATACATACAATTATCATTTACTTGCCTTTTTCATTCCACTTCTAATTTCTGAAGATCATTTTTCCGCACGAGATCATTTTGTTTCCATGGGAACGATTCGCAAAATTAATATGGATTTTAATGGAAACTTAAAATTTAAAGTAAGGAAAATTACGCACTCTAATGAGACCGTCGAGCGATTTAACGTAATAATCACTACTAAAAGTAAGAGAAAGAAGAAAACGCACAAACAGAGAGTAACGTAAATAAAGTGCTATCAGGTATTATTTTTAACAAACTCATTTATTAAAGTACTAAAAAGGGTGGAAACGAACAAAATCGAAAAGTTGCACATATAAATATCAAGTAGTAAGAGTAGAAGAATAATTGCCTTTTGGCTCGCTGATTCTATACTCGAGACGTCGTAAAATATATACACATATATCTCGTTTCTCTGCGTTTCTTTTTTCTTTTTTTTTTTTACGGGAGCATTCATCGAGGAATCGAGGAGGAATGGGAGATGAGAGCTCGAACGGTTCGGAGCAATAATTCTTCGTTAAATCGGAACTAAATCTTCATGACACTGTAATTACGAAATGTCGATTTTACAAGGTACGTATTATGAAATTATTCGGAATGAATTCCGATCGGAATTATTCCGTTTTTCCTACAAATAGAATTCTAGGAAATAATTGAATAATTCCGAGATCGGAATAAATTTCATAATACATACTCAGGTCAATCGTTTTAAGTCGTGAGCTCGCAAACTCCGCGTTTCATGCTCCAAACCCTTCGCTCGATTGCACGCACATAACCGAGAACGTCTCTCGCCGGATTGGAACCGCGTTCGGGATCAGGCGAAAGCAACAGGACACCGTATATCCATGAAAGAATTGATCTATTTTATAGCATTTCATTTCGAGAAAAGAAAAGAAAAGGTGACCCTTATAATTATAACAAACACGTCGTCAAATACGAAGTAGATCTTTTTTTTTCTTTTCACACATTTTCGCTTATTCGCGGCGTCTGCCTGCGGAGAGCCGTGGAATTATTTAAATCCTCACCGCCTCTACACCGTTTCCCTTCTCCTTCCTTCTTTTGTTTTATCGTCGTTTTTTGAACATCATTTAGTCGGTTTTTTTTTTATTATACTTTCCCGATACTCTACTTCTCTTTTCTTCCGGTCGGTATCGCTCTCTTTTCTTTCTCCTTTCTTCTCCCTCTCTTTCTCTCTTCCTCTTTCCGACGATATATATTTATGTATATATATATATATATATATATGTTTATATAAATATACATATATATACATCTTTAGCGGGTTTGTCACGAAGAAAAATTTCGTCGCGCGTTTTTCTTTTAATACAAAACATAAAAATCATCGTCGTCGTCATCGTCATTGCGTCGTATATTTCAAGAGAAAAAGTAACGCTACGTCGCTTTTTTTAAAGAGATCTTAACGGATTTTCCTCCCCTGTAAAACGCAGCACGGACAGACAGACAGACAAACCGACAGACAGACAGACAGACAAGGAGACAGATTTAAGATAAGATTACACAGACAAACGGTGGACTACATTGTCGACAATCGTGGCTTCTCCTTCTTCTTTTCTCTTCTTTTTCCATCTCTTTTTCGCTCTCTTTATCTTCACAAAATGTCGCACACATACGTTATACGTTCTCTCGCGTACTTCTTCCATCATCTAATTTGCATTCCTCATCTTTTCTCTCTTTCTCTTTCATTCATGTTCTCTCACTATGTTTCTTTATCTTTCACACGTTCGTAAATTCACACACATACGATCGTGCGCATACATTCGCATTAGCTTACATAATTAGCGCACTCACACCCAAATTTCTCTCCTTTTCGTTTCTTTTTTTTTTTCTATTTCTTTTCGTCGTCGATGTAGCTCCTTTTTTCCGCTTTGAACACTTTTTTGGGGAGGTGGGTGTCAGACTCTGCCATTTTCTCTCTTTCCGCTAACGATTATTATACAAAATAATTAGAAAAATGTACAAAAATTCATAAAAATAGTAATAGTTACATAGTACAAGTTACTTTTGGGTAATTATAATAATGTGTACGTGTGTGTCCATGTGTGAGTGTACATGTATAAGTGTGATCGAGAAACGAGCATGAAAGTACGACCCTACTGATAAATCGTTCCAACGAGACGAGTCGGAACGCGTCGCGGCAAACGATTCCCCGAGGAGGATCTTTCCTTCCTCGCGGAAAATCGTTCCCCGACGGGATATAATATCGTGCACGCCAATAATTAATAAATATTAATGTCGTTGCCTATACGTACGTAACATGCGTGCGCGGGATGTACCGTTGACTATTCAGTTGACGACAGAAAGAGGTGTCTCACCCTTTACGAATAAAAATAAAATTTCTAACAACAATAATAATATTCATCTAACATATTTACGTTGACATAGCGTTAACGGATAAAGCTGAAAACAACGTTGCCACGTTCCGTTAATTCTCTCTCACATTTCGGTGAAGATACTCTTTAAAGCTTTTAGAATGAATTTCACTCTGAAGAATAAAATCTCACTCTTACAGATTGAATATTGAGCCACTGTTTTTCAAGACTGGCTCAATTTTCACTCTTTAAAACAGGATTGGTAAAACTCATATATTTCAAACATGTTTTAAACTGTTTAAAAAGTGCTAATCGATGTTTTTGACGTGTTTTAAACATATTTTTATTTATAATACTATTTAAAGCATGTATGAAGCGTTAAAACATGTTTAAAAAAAAATACAATTTATTCTAAAAAAAAAAAAAACATCTTTTGCTATCCCTCCTTTAAAGTGAGATTCCACTCCAAAGAATTTAGAGAGTAATTTTAATCTTCAGAAATAATTTTTAACTTTCGAGTTTTCTTTCTGCAAGCCGGCCGAAGAGCTTCGATATTTTCGAAATTCCGGGGCAAAACTCGTCTAATCTGTTTCCCGAAAGAATCTGTCGTCAACAAGACATTCCACGATAACGGTCCATTCCGCGAACGCATTTGACAACAGTGTTCTCTCTTCCGTTCATCCGTTATTCGCGTTTCCTTTCTAGTCGCTCTCTCGCACACACTCTCCCTCTCACGCGTTCTGCCTCTCATCGCAGGTCTATACATTTATATGTACATACACATTTATAATATATACTACGTCAGCGCAAAGACGATTTCTGCCCCGCTGCATCCGCACCGTGTCACGTGCGGCAGCTGCAGTTAAGGAAGAGCAGAAAAGAACTTGAAAATTCGAACTCTGGATAATCGCGTTATTTCTGATCGATAAATTACGCGAATTAATAGTATAATTTGAAGAATTAATAAAGATCTAACGATACTCTTCGCAGCGAGAGCCGCGAGAGGAAAATCGGACGAGGGAACTGACTCGATATCCCGTCCGCGAGCAATTTCACTAAAATCCTTGGTAAAAATATTCACCCTTGATTGCAGCAGGTCGAGAACTTATCTTACGCGAAACCGCACGCATCACGGCCCCCTCATTCGTATATATGCCCGATATATCTTAACGTTATTTAATGCCACAATATATATTCTCCGCGCGACTCCAGATCAGCAGGCTCGCATTCGCAGGGGATCCTCGCCCATTTAGCGCCAGATACGCTTCGGATGGATTTCCTTTATCTAAAGGAAAGGAGGAAAAAGAACGAGATAAAAAATTGGTGATACGCCTAAGTGAGCAGCGAGACAGATCGCGTTAAACGAGCGAGGATTCAAATAGATGGAATTTCGCTAAACGCTGCGTGATCATCGATGTGGAATCGTTATCAATCTCTCATTCGTTAAAAACGAGCGATCGTTAAATACGCACGCTTGGAAACGCCGAGAATTCCAGGTGATCGAGTATCGACGCGACGAGAATATATTCCTCGATGAGAATACATTACTCTCGATTATATTCCAAAATGATTCAGAACGGAGGAATTTTCAGAGTCACTCGCGTTTTGTGTATGCACTGAAAAAATAACACTAAATTTTAATAAGTATTTCAATAATTCTAAGTAAATATTTACTAAATGTAAGTATACATTTATTAGATACCAAAATCATTAATTTGATTCAACTATCATTTTTTTATTGAATAAATATTTATTTACGATAAGTAAATGTTTACTTAGTATTATTAAAAAGAAATATGCAATAAGATTTAGTAATTTTTTGCTCAGTGTGGCAAACGCTAAAACTGTTAACCCTTTCGTGAACAGTGGGACATATCTTAGTGTCTCACTAAGAATTTCTGTCAATAAGTTCGATGGGATGTCTGTCCCACCAATGATAAAATGTTCATCGATAAAGATTATAAAAAAATTAAATCGGTCATGAAAGGGTTAAAAAGAAACTGTTTAGTCTCAATGATTCTCATTTTGGATTGAGCGTGTTTGCCGTACAAAGCTATCGCGAGAAACCTCTCGTCGCAGCGACTCCACATTTCTCACACGGAGCCGCACGTACATTTAATTAAAGCCCATTCTACATAAGACGCGGAACACGGGTCGCAGGTCGCAAAACTAGAAACTAACCTAATGTATTTTAATTATGATATGATTGTAGGACGCAGAAAGTTGGGTGAACTTCTACCTAATGTATTTTAATTATGATATGATTGTAGGACGCAGAACGCAGGACGCAGAAAGTTGGGTGAACTTAACTTCCGCGTCCTGCGTCTTCCCTGATGAAAATGAAAATCGGAGCGTAAATCGGATGCAATGGGAGAGTAACAGAAGCGTAAACAAAACTTCTAGAAGGCGAAAAGTAGAACAATAAAATGTAAAAGAAGCACTTACGCTTCTTTTACATTTTGATGTTTCCATTTTCGTCTCCTAGAAGTTTCGTTCGCGCTTCTGTTACTCTCCTATTACATTCGACTTACGCTCTGATTTTTATCTTTATCAGGAAGTTGCGTCCTACGTATTGCGGTCTGCAACCTATTACAATCTGAAATACGTTTCACTTGCGACCTGCGACCTGCGTTCTGCGTTTTACGTAGAATGGGGCTTAAAGCTAGTCACACACACTTTCCGTAACAGTAACCGTAAACGTAACGTAGGTTTTTGACCAATCGCGATTCGGTCGTCCGTAACCGTAACCGTAACAATCGAGTATGCAACGCGATTGGTCGAAAACCTTACTGTTACTGTTAACACGGAAAGTGTGCGTGACTAGCTTAATACGCACGAATCTAAACGCAACGGCGAACACGTACGCATTGCATGCAGTATCGCGCGTTACTTTCGCAATCTATCCCGGGGGGCGTACCTCCGTATTCTAGACGTTTTGCGCCTTCGGGAAATATCTTTCTCATCCCTTTTCTCACGCACACCCTCGCACACACGTACGCGCGAAAACGCACACAGGCATAACGTCACACACGCAAACGTCCCTCGCTCACGGCTAAATATATTTGTAACAATATTCTGCGACCAAAAAATAAACTCTATTATGTATTACCCGCTAATTAAGCTACGATTATCGATCGATCACGGCTATGTTTTACATTTACGAAGATTCCGTCGACTCCGGATAGAGATAACATATTGCGTGGGTTCCTCGGTTCGTTGGCCTGGTGCGATGGTTCTCGTAGGATACTTTGCGTTTTCTTGTCTCTTTCGTCTCTCTTTTTTTTTTTATTATTTTTCTTTATATTTATTTCCTATCGGCTTCCTCTGAACGAAATTCGGGCGACCGTTTTCAAAGGAAAGGAAGAAGAGCGAGGAGTTCGCTATCGAAGCGACACGCGAGACGCGTCTCCTTCGTTGATAGTTCTTCGTATGTATTTATGGGGGAAAAAAAAATCGATAAAGGACGCCCGTAGCTCGAGGGTGGATTTTGGCCCTTCGGCTGTTAAATTGCGTTCTCCTTTTTCCGCTTCCGACTCTCCCGTGCCAACGACCAGTTTCAACGAAAGCTCGCCGTTAAAAGTTAACGGGTAAATTGAGCATAGTCGACAGGAGCGATCGGAAAATGCGATCGACAATGCGATGAGGACTGATGAACGCGACGATCTCGTCCGACGATCGATGACGACGCGGGAAGCGTCGCGTAATCGAACGCGATCGGTGATCTCGCGCATAATTGCACGATCCCTCGATCGAAGGGTAAATGCGAACAGACAGCCGTCTTCTCTTCCCCTACGAGTAAATAATACTGCGCTACTGGTTCTCACAGTGACGGGAGCTCGAAAATTACATAGCCGCACGACACACGATGCTATTTCCATATCACGAGCTCTCTGTATAACGTACGGTTCGCAAATAAAAAATATTACATTATAAAATATTCTTATAAAATATAACTGTTAATTTTTTTTTTACAGTATACACATTCCGCGTTTATGTATTAAATTAATAAAGTATTTATTAATTAAAAAAATAGATATCATTATAAAATATAATTGTTAATTTATAGTATTTCGTTTATATATTAAATTACTAAAAACTGCCTTATACATTAAATTACTAAAAAAAATCACTAAAAAAATATTTGTTAATTAAAAAAATTAAGACAATGGTTTAAAGCGCGAGTCGACATACAGACATCAAGAACGACGAGATGGCGACGGATATAGATTAAAAAAATTTCTTAAATGATTTTATTATTGTACAATGATGTGTGTTGATTCTTGTATCTCTTTTTGTTGTAAGTTAATAAAAAGTACTGGTTAATCAGAAAAATATATCGTTTAGCATTGACACAATTATAAAAAATAATAATTACGACAACAGCGTGTGACGACACATATATCCAGAGATTTAAAAATAAAAAATGTAAAAAATAATTTATTTTCTCCACGCACGCGACCATATAATCCATCGAGCCTACAGATATCCATATAATACGTTTCAGTCGACGATGAGTTTTGCTACACTTTTAATTACAAGACATGCGAGAGTGTAAAATGCTAAAAGATGGAGCTCTTAAAAAAGGATATTATCAGCGATATCGTCGTTTTTCGTATGTGAGAAACATAGTTCTCTAATATTTTAAGTCGCTACGTTCGATCGCGCGATCAACGCAGTCCACGAGGTCGCGTATTTTCGGTGGTTGGTTTCACGAGACAATTCGCGATCGCGAATGTGAACACAGAAACATAGAGAATACGAAGAACCGAAGTTGTCACTTCGTAGAAAAATGAGATCCGGAAGATTTTAGCGCGTTCGCCACGATCGAAGCTAGAAGATCACTAACTAAATACGATGACTCCTTGTCCCACCCATATCTCATTGAATTATATATCCGTGACATGCGCTAATGTGTGCAAACAACTAATTGAGAATCACTTTACGCACTCACTCGCTCCCGCTGCACGCGTTTTCTCCTCAATCTCGCTGTTTACACTGAAAAAAATTACTAAATTTTAATAAATATTCATTTGAATAGTTCTAAATAAATACTTACTAAATGTAAACATATTTTTATTTCATACAAAAACCATTTAATGTCATTTAACTATAATTTTTTTTACTGAGTAAATATTTATTTACTGTATAAGCAAATGTTTATTTAATATTATTCAAGGAAATATATATCGAGAATATAGTAATTTTGTTTCAGTGCAGCTGTCACTCTTTCCTCCTCTCGAGCGAATGCACTCACGCACCAGGCACACTTGTGAAAATTCCTTATTTCTGCCGGACGCACACTCGTTCCCGAAAATCCGCGAATATATCGAACATCAACATGTGCTACTAATATCTTAAGTCGATTGACATATTTTAGAAAAAGGTAAAAAATCATCGTCCTAGATTAACGCATTTCTTTTTCTTCTCACCCTCACGATTCGGCTCATGCGGCCTCGCACTCGACGTCCCGCACATCCATACATCGTTCTTCCGCCACATCTGATTCCTCTCCCACAGAGAAGTTTTTTTTCTCTCTCCCGTCCCCTCATCCCAGGTAGAATAAAAAGTCATAATATATCATAGGACGTCATTGTGACGTTATTTGACACTTAAAAATAATTTTATAAGTGACAGATAAAGTCACGACGATGCCTTTATGATTTTATTATGATTTCTGTGTTCTACTTGAGATTTTCCGCGTCCTTCTCCGAAACGCTACGTTGAAATCGCGCAAGCGATTCTCTCGCAAAAGACGCACGACCGGTCGTATAAAAAAATATGTAATGCACGGAAAAGGCTGCTTCGTTTGTTCCCCTCGACCCGCACATATCTCACCACCCTCTCGTCGTCACTCGAGAAATGTCGATGAGCTGAAAAGTGTCAGAGCGGTCGAAACAACGGCACGATTTTCTACGCGAATCGAGCTTTGCGAAAAGGAGCCGAACGATAATCAAAGCATCGTTAATCGATTCCCGATTGATCACAAAAAATTCCGATTCCACGGGAATCGAGGATAATGTACTCAGAAATGTTTCGTAAATGTGGTGCGAGAAGGATTCGCTCTTTCTCATCACATTACATGCGATACTCGCGACACGAAATTATGATGATTCTAACTGCTGAGAACAACAGCTCGATTTTCGAGCTTCGAAAATGCGCTCGCTGGCTATATACCATATGTGTCCTTTCTTTCATTTGACGCACACCCAGACTCTCGTTAGAGCAGAAACTTAGATTCTTGCATAACACATAACGCATAAAGCATAAGAAAATCAACCTATCAGAGTGTTTTATATCATGGAAAGAAAGGAAATGAAGGATTTTAATTACGCTTTGAAACTTTTACAGTAAAGTATGAAATTTTATACTCTTAAAAATTGAAAATTGAGCCATTTTTCAAAGTTCAATTTTCATTCTTTAGAATAATATTCCGGTCCAAAGAATTTAAAGAGTACGCATTATACGTTATTCAAGACTCTGTGCTCACGTTTTTACTTTCGAAGAGCACAGTTTCGCGGTCACCGCGACTCTAGATGCCGTAAATATATTTAAAAAGACGTCCCGATCTTTAAACATCCCTCGAGAGATGCCTTCCGGACATTTCCGTGCCGTCTCAAATGTATGCCGAACCGTTTTGGATTACGTCTGTCGCGTTTCACAGCCGTAAGTATCGCGCAGTCGTTAGTCAAACAAGCGATTTGTCGATCCGCAATGTTAAGTCCATTTTATAATTGTAGTTGTAAGAATTTACCAATTACAATCAAATACGAGAAGAATATTCGACTAAGATGGTCGATCCTTATAACTTACAACTATTCTCTAAAATGTTTAGAGGGAATTGTCACTCTGAAAAGGGAAATCTCACTATTAAAGATTGAAAACTGAGCCACTCTTTTCAAGATTAGCTCAATCTTCACTCTTTAAAGTGAGATTGCATTCCAAAGAATTTAGAGAATACGCTTAAGCAATTATAGATTGGGCTTTACGGGGTAACGATCCAACGGTCCTCGATCTCGAAGATCGTTACCGTTTTCACACATCTCGATCAGTTCCGATTATGAATGATTACAACGGCGAGATCGACGCCGCTTCTCGACGGTGGAACCGTCACTTCGACAACGAAACCTGTCCTCGCGTCTGTCCGAACATCCCATCCGCAAGAGTGCGTGTCTGTGATCATTATTCTTATCGTAATTATAATAATAATTATTGTTATTATTATTAGAGTCCCTCGCGATTGTAGCGTCGAAGGAACGCCCTACGTTTATGAGCTAATTGCCATCATCATCATCATCATCAATCGACCCGACGAATCTCGCGATCGTCTCGGCGGTCATAAAAAATTCGCTACTACATCTTTTTACTCTTTTGGACTCGTATGTGCCGTGATGAACGCGCGCGTCGAGTGTCGCGTGTTTAATACAAAAGTTCTTTTCATTCTAAGCATATATAGAATACACATTACAATATAAAGAGATTATTTAGAAAAAAGAACTGGTACAAAAAAAAGGACTGGTTGGAGCAAATTGGCTAGCAACGATCGCGCGCCGCGTCTCTTTTTCTTTCTTACTCTCATCCGGCTTTCGTTCTCTTATACTTTTCCGGTATGCCAAAAAACTACGGGCGCGCTCTCGTGTGATTTATCGTTTAGTATTCCTATATCGATATCGACACGCTACACGCTAGCTGCTAAGAACGATCAATAAATCGGCATCACGCGCGCACACATTTCTCTTAACTCTCTCCCTTCCTTTCGAATTCGCATTCATCCCCCGCGCGTTATCCTACTTCACTCCCCCTTCTTTGTTCTAACACGCGTAATCACAAAGTTTCAAAACTCCCCCTGTGAAAACGTTATACATCTATTTAAAGGAAAACAAAAAAGAAAGGGAAAAAAAAGGAACAGCCTTCTACGCTAGTCGTCGTCACGTCACTCGAATAAGGAGTGCGCCGTGACATGTGAGAGTGTCGCGTGCCCGTGTGTATGTATGCGCACGTGTCGGTTTCGTAAATGTGTCGGGAATGTGTCTATGGGTGTGTAATACGCGCGAATAATATATAAATTTCGCCGCCGTGTATCGTATGTACATGCGTTTCGTCTATCGATCGGTCGACGATAAAGGCGATCCTTATCTCGCTGAACCGAAATCGAGATTAGCCTGAAATCGCGCTGGAAAACATGCGCGGCGGCTTACGCCCCTTTAAAAGATATAATCATTTTGTCATTCGCTATATCCGCAGGATCATCGTCCCTCTGACATGATCGCGTTGCGGTAATTTCGCTATCTCCATCGAATCTCGGTCGACATTGGAGGATACAGGCTCTCTTCACCGAGAGCCGGGTTTAAATCTTAAATGCTTTTCTTTCTTATCTTTTTTTTTTTTTTTTGAGAAAATATCGCATCTATTCTTCCTAAAGATTTAAAATATCTCGTGAAAAACGTAACTAATAGTTTATTTACTTTTCACGAACATTTAATTTTCTTTAAATTTTGAAACGCTATTTTATATGTTAAATGCTCTGGGAAAATATCGCCTCTTCATTTCTTCCTAAAGATTCGAGATATATCTCGTGAAAACGTTCAACTAATTGCAAGAGTCGATTTTCTTGGATATTTAAAATCGTTAGATCTCGCGTAGCTTCCTTTCTTCGGGAATATATATTTTTTTTTTCTTTATACGCACCTCCCGTCCTGAAGAAACGTGTAAAAACCAGGGGACGAGATTGAGCATGCGAAATGCGAGAAAGAGTCTGCCCTTCGAAGGAAAAGACTCAATTACAGAAAACTGCTCGAAGAAAAAAAAAAGATACATAAAAATACGTCGTAACGATTTCTTCTAAGAAATTTTAACATAGTGAATTTCTATAATGCCCAATGCACACAAAGTTATTAGGGAAAGATTAAGTAGTATCGTGTATTTGCGCCTTTCAAGAGCAAGTTTCTTTTCTCAATAGAAACCAGAAAAGCTAAGAGCGAGTAATTCGCTTGATCCTCACTTTATCGAGTTACAGATTGAATCGTCATCGTATCAATTTATCCGAAATGTGCGGGAGAAATCGAGAAAAGAGATCTAGCGGATAAATTGCGTTCGCGTGGGACAGATTATAGCCAAGTTACCCAGAGGTGGGCAAAACGTGGACACGCATCCGTGTTACGCGCGGAAGATTAATAGACATTTTATTAGCGAGCCTGACGGCTCACACAGACGAGAGAGACACACATACACACGCATGCTTTCTCTCTCTCTCTCTCGCTTGCCCTTTCTCTCTTTCCAAAAATTAGCCTACTTGCTGCGGGTCAATGCCTTGAGACTCGGTCATAGCTCGGTACGTAACTCAGTATGCAACTTGGTACGTAAAAGTTACACCTTCGATTTCTTTCGTATAATGCATATATGTATATATAATTTATATATTACAAGATCATAGAAATTCGTATTCACAATTATACGCTTAGGACAATATCTATATATATATATATAATATATATATTTATATATAATATCTTAAATATATATATTAAAGATTAGTAACAATAAGCCGATTCTACAAATACTTGACGAAATACACGGTGGCGAAACGCTCGCTCTCCCTTTTCTCGACGCGGCAATTCTATATATTATATATATATATAAAAAAAAAAAAGAAAACCGCCCACGTCGTCGCGGGAGTCTCATTTTTTCCTAGTTAATGCAGGTACAGGATTCGCTAATCGAGGTTTCATAGAAATTCGAGATAGTATTTAAAAAACACGCTACTTTCGCACCTAAGAGGGACTATCTGCATTTTTTTAAACTTTTTCCTCGTGGTAATTCGACTATCCGGACCTCGCGCGGCCGGATACGGACGCGCCGACAAGCCCGATCAACTCAATTCTCACCTTTCCCGTCTGTGTGCGTGCATCTGTGTGTGCGTGTGTGTGTGTGTGTGTGTGTGTGTGTGTACGTGCGTGTATCACGTGTGTATGCTACAGGTAAGAGAGAGGACTATATTATCTAGAAAAGAACAACGAATCGCTAATATAAGGGGATGGGGTGCGTGGGGAGGTCGTCAGACGGTCTCGTCTTCACTTCCGCCCTTAATCCTCCCCCCGAGAAACAATCCCGACCGATCTTCTTCGATTTTTTTCTCTCTCTCGTCGGGCGCACGTTCTCTTTCTCTCTCGTTTTGCTCGCCTCTGGAGACATTGGACACTCGTCGATTTCGGTTTCCGCTTCCCTTCTCGCGCCCATGCCTAATGTCAGGTCACATTCCATTGCCTTCGAGAAAAAGAAAAAAAAAGGAGAAAAAATCAGAGGGGAGAGGGGGGGGGACGTCGTCGTACCCTTCGCCTTCTCGTACACGGTGCACTTTGGCTCTCCCCTCGTCTCGTCTCCGTTTATAACACAATTCATTGCACTGCGCCCAGCTGCTTTCTTATTAGCGCACTCTTATCGCGTGTTATCTGCACGCTCTAAGGTTTGCCATTTAATATTTAAGCTTACCGCTCGCTCGCTCACACATACACATCCATCCACACGTACATACACACTTCCTTTCTTCCATATATATTTACGCACGTCTACATATTTTAATTTGAATTATATTAAGCGCGGGCGCGCGCGCGGGCGATCGGCTGAGCCGCGAACACAAAGGCGGCCTCTCGCCTCGCACTCAACGTGTACTATAATCGACTAATGCGAAAAAAAGAAGAGCAAGAAGAAAATTTCATTCGCTATCAAGATGCTGAACAACGCGGAGATCCAAAAGACGCGTGAAAGATGTGCAAAAATCGTACGAGATGTTTCGACGCGACTGTATTAGACTCTGATATCCTTTAGAGAATCTCAAAGAGTTCAGATGCAGAGCAAGGGGTTCATAAATCGAAAAGTCCGTTCTTACAGCACGGAATCGTGTCAAAGACGGATCCGTAAACGTACCTAATTTCCATGTCGAACTCCACGAAGATCGTGCCTCTCGGCGCGATCTTACCGAAATATCATTAAGGATATATATAATTAGGAAAATTTTCCCATCGTTTCAGCTAGGTCCGTGTCGACAATCGCATGTTGTTCACCACTTGCCGTGTGAATCGCACGGATGAATTTCACGCTCGGGCACGAAATAAAAACCCGTCGATCAATCGTGACCGAATCGAGAGAATTTCGATGAGGTCCCGAGAATGTCAGCGAAGTTCTCTTTGTCGCAATTTTTCGATCAGCCTTCGAATCTGTCGACTTTTCTCTCGTTCGAGTCGCGCGTATATGTATGAGAATGTGTATGTGTGTGTTGTACGTGTACGTATTCCGACTGTTTCTTTGGTACGTAGAATATCTAAAATAATGACTCTATCTATAATAATAATAGTGGCGATGATAATAATAGTAGATAGTAATAATAATAATAGATACGAATAATCTTAATCGTAGCGATAGATCGCAGTAAATCGCAGCAGTATCGTTGCGGAATACCTCAGACTAACAGTGAGAATCGATCGTCGTCGTCGTCGTCGTCGTCGTCGTCGTCGTCGTCGTCGTCACGGTGATGCGCTTTCTCTCGACGACGATTCCGTAAAACGACATAAATTCGTAAAACAGGAAAAAAACGACGTCACCTCTCGATATGTCGGAGGCAGGTAGAAAAAAAGGCACCTACGCTTGAAAATCGAAATCTCGTTGAACCGGTCTTACGCGGTTTTGTGGGCGCTCGCGTGGAAGCGCCGACGGGCGATACGTTTCATTATAAATTTACAAAATTCATTTTACATCGTCGCGATGCGACGGGGAGGGCCGTGTGAGTCGCCCGTCGCCTCCCACGTTGGTGCCGACCGATTATGTGATGCTTTTGCACGCACGCGTGTGTGTCTGTGTGACGTGTGTTTTACATGTGTGTGAATGTTCGGTATAACAGCGGTCTCTAATGCCTGTTTCTACCAATGTAAATTAACCTTAATCTCGGTTATATTTACCCTTCATCTTTTTCTAATTCTTATAATTAGGAAAAAAAAAATGAAGAGTTAATTGAACCAAAATTAAAATTAAACTGCATCGACAGAAATCCATCTTTTCGAAAAACCCGCGGGAAATTAATCTAAATTTTGTACAAAGATAAATCTCTTATCAAATTTTCAAAAAATGAGATAAATGCTTATATATTAAATCACACATGTACGTACGATCGAAGTAATTAAATTCTGCAATAACTTCCCAATGATATAATTGGTAGCCATCTTAATTGAATGATTTTCTCGATATGATTATCAGATTAAAAGGTAAATTTTATAAAAAGCTATTGATTTCATTACGCTTATTAGTGGAAAGAATTTTGTTGTACCATTTTTTTTTTTTTGGATTCGTTCATACATACATACGTGTGTTACGTGTGCACGCGTGTGCATGTGTGTATATGTGAATGCGTATGTAAGAAGAAAGAACAAAGAGCAAGATGATCTGTGTGATGATCGCTCTCTTATTTACAAAACACTATAAGATTTATCTATATAGCATCGTAAAATATAAGAATAATAACTTTATTTAAAAAAATAAAAATTAATTAATTAAATCGTACTCGGAAAACGGTACATCAGAGGGTGAGCAGGAGGTGTACGCGGTTCTGCGGTTCTCTCTCTCTCTTTCTCTCTCTCTCGCGCTCTCTTTCTCTCTCTCGCATAATTCGCGCGGTATTAGGAATCCCACTTACGTAACGGGCACACATCTCTCGCTTCTCCTTTTTCCGCTCTCCTCCCGCGTGAAGTTTCGATCTCACGATGATTACTCTCTGGCCTCGAGATTCTCTGTCTTTCTCTCGCACAAAGAGAAGATCGTGAAAAGACGCATCTCGAGGGAGGCCCTTCTACGCGAGGAATCGGGGGCTTTTTAAAATTTTTTCTTTTTTTATTTTATATAACAAATCATCAAATCGCTCTTTTTCTTCTCGATTTATTTCAAAATTAGATGGCACGAGTCCTCGCGTTAGATAGGTATCGTTTCGACGGGAAACTCACGCATTTTTCGCTGTTCGTTCTCTCTTTTTCTCTCTTTTGTCGATCTTCCGATCGCACGATCATCGTATCGACATCAGGAGAAATGAAGTATCTCTCTTCCTCGGCATTTCTCTCGCTAGATTATTATTCCTATCTCTCGCGTTCTACCTCTTTCTCTCTTTCTTTCTTTCTCTCACATCCCCTTGCTCACATACAAACATGCATACAAACACACACTCGCGCATACAGATACGCAGAAATGTCCTACAAACACGCATTCGCGCAACTTCTCTGAACTAAGATATTTAGACAAGAATATAACAGCGGTATAAAAAACTTTTCAACACTGAAAAATACAAATCTATCGTAAATGACTACCATTGTTACTCGTTCTCTTCCACGTTTTTTTTTAAATCAATGTTTCTCTCTCTCTTTCACTATCGTTCTCTCTCTCTCTCTCTCTCTCTCACTCTCCCTCTCTCTTATCTTACGCTCGTCTTTATTATACGCGCATTACCCGAACGACAGTAAGTCCGCTTGAACACGAGCGAACCGATAATTCGCCTAATCGCCCTTGTTCGTAACCTCACGTGCGCAATCATGTACGCCACGTGTCTGGATAATTAATCGCGCGTATCTTTTCTTTTAATCCTCTTTAGATCCCCACGCGACTTATCTCCGTCTCTTCTCTCGCTTTTTACTGTCGTGTCGTGCAATATTTACCTAATTCCAATTGCATCCCGTTTCTTTTTCTTTTTTTCCTTCAAAGTCTGTCACAATATATTAGATATTTTAATCGTTATTATCAATTATATATTAGTACTTTATATATATAATATATATCTATATAATTGTCATTATATTATTATATATTATGCTTTATCACACATATTACAAAGGAGGTGAAGAATCACACCTAACATATTATTATTATTTTGTTGTTATTTTTTTTGTTACTGGCGTACCTCAAACGTTAACTCCGTACTGCGGATGTAGTTTTGCGATTACTTCGTTTCACTAATTCATTACGCGCCACGCTTGCAGAGGCGTTTCATAGTGTCCGTGTGGTGTGTAGGTGTGTGAATGTGTGCATGCCGTGTGTGCATATGCATGCGTTTTTTCGCGGCTTTATATATTATTCTTTCTTTTTTTTTTTCTATTCGCCTTTTTCCTCGCCGCACACGATCGATCCAAAAAAGCTCAAATTTGGAAATTTTTTTGTTAGAATCTACGGCGATCAGAATTCTAGTAAGTCTGGGAAGTTACTTTTGCAGCAGAAAGAAAGGCGTTCGATGATATAAAGTATGTAACAAATGATTTTTCAATTCAGAAATAGTAAAATATAAAGCGCGTTAAATTGCCTTTTCGTAAATCTATCGTAAAACTTATTAATGCCTCTATAAATAGCGTTCTTCAATTATCCTACAGTCAACGCGGTTTTATAACACTACAGTGAATCACAATGCTTTTAAGGAAAGGCATGTATTAAAGATCTGAAATTGCTTAATTCTCGAAAATAGTAAAAAAAATTTTTTAAATACAATTGCAATCAAACACTAGCTAGACTAGTTGACATTATCTATTAACTATTATATATAAAACGTAACAATTTATTAATTCATTCAAACTCGAATATCGAATAGGATAGATTCTAAATAGCGAAACATGCGTCTCTAAGAGACAATATCAAGACACATATCATGTATAACTTTTACAAAAACGTACGTTATTTAACGGCAAGCGAAAGTAATTTTCGAACTGATTCTGCGAAGATACGCAAAGATGCAACAACTTCGCGATAACTAGAAGAGTCAGAGGATGTCCCAGTCTCGCGACAGCACCTTCATCCAGTTTCGACCTTTTTTTTGGTTGTTATCCGATCATCGGACCGTGAATGATATGTTCGCGTCGTGCGATCGTATAGAACGTACACATTTCGCGATACTCACACGAGGTATCTCTTCGGAATCTCGCGATTATCAAACACCCGCCTAACTGCTCCATTCCGATGAGATATCGCATCCATCGCAAAAATGTAAGTTTTCGCATTGCGATTTTTTTCTTTTTCCTTTCAGTCTAAATTTATAAAAACGAGATCGAAGATATCGGGCGAAATTAGACGTGGTGCTCAGCAAAACAGGGATCGATCCAGCTCAATCTGGCCGCCGTAGAGATACGAATTGAAGGGTTTAGCGCACAAAGTATCCGAGTTTATCGGTCTAAAGCCAAACGAGTTAAATTGTTTTTGATAATTTTAAGATGCTTAAAATTGGTTACTCGTTTATGCTACATTCTCATGCAGTTTTTTCTTTAGACTTTGAATTTATTCTTTTGCTGCATCAAACCCTTCAATTTCTAAAAAATTTGTTCGATGACGGCTCAGAATAAAAGATTCACGGAAACCGATGTTGTAAAACAAATTGCACGGCCAACGCGAAATCGATCGTCTGTGATAATTATAAATATAATGATCGTATATCTCTTTAGTCGAAATTTGGGAAGCTGATGATTAGGTCGGATTATCTGTTACGTTATAAAAGTTCGGGGCATATTGTCATCGTGACCGTAATATCGCTCTCGTGTCGGCCGAGGTGAAATATCTTAGTCGGTTTTCGAGAATCTAAACGGCGAGGCTGAACGTTTTTACACGAAATATACCTAACACTTTATTTCCCCTTCATTGCGCTTTATAAACCGCTAGCACAAAAATAAGTGTTTCGCACAAAGAGGTACACGATGCCGGGTCGGGGGTTAAATAGATGAATATCAATCGGGAATGGGGAAATCGAAACCCGCGAAACGACCCTAGTACACACAGCGAGATTGAAACATTTAGCTAGACACCCATATCCAACGAGACATGACCGTAGTTTCACGTTACGTGTTTGATAAGACGTGTTCGTGAAAGTGGAAAAAAATTGTGTATTTACAGGAATTTCCTGACGGTTTTCTTGTGTACTAACGACACGAAAAAGATCGTATACTGGTATTTACGATTTTATGAGGATTGTGTGTGTGTGTGTGTATGTGTGTGAGATTGGTGTAACCTAGAGAAAACTGTGTATTCGCAGTTAGGTTTTTGCGGTTTTTAATTGTACATGCGTGCTCATTACTTACTGCATGTGTGTGTGTGTGTTGTGTGTGTGTGTGATAGCCAGAATTAAGTGTACTTTCGCGTATGCGCTCGCGCTCCCGAAACAGGTTCCGAAGTGACGTTCTCCGCGACGGGGACGACACGTCCTGTCCTCCTTCCTCTCGCTCGCCTATCCTTTTTTTTTCGCACGTTTTTATCCGTTTTTTGAACATTATAGAAAAATTTGTCTAGAAAAATCGGTCTCGGTCCTTGTCCAAGTACTCGCTTGCTCAAGTATTGGAACACGACGCTACTCTCTATATATATATATATAATATATATTTATATATATATATAATATGTATATATCAATATATATTTTTAGTTATCAATTGATTTAGGTGAATTGGTACCTAGGTAAGTTTTGCTACACAATTATATCGATCGATTAGCGTGCGTGTGTGTGTGTGTGTGTGTGTGTGTGTGTATAGCGAGTGTGTGAGGGCCTGTTGACGACGCGTGCTCCATGCTCGCGAAGTATGTGGATTGAGACAAATTTTCGCCTAATATATGAGCCGGCTTCGCGCGCACACGCGGGTGATTTCCACACGTGCACGGCCGTGCGCGCGAGCACGCCGGCGATTTTCTCATATACATATACATATATAAATTTATCCGCGATAACAACACGGATATGCCCGATCGCGGCCCGCGTTTTAATTTATTTATTGCCCGTGTGTGCCGCACGGATTAT